>NC_059172.1:33144260-33364899 GCF_019923935.1 Bubalus bubalis
AAAGGGCCTTGTCCGAGAGGGAGGTGCGGGGCGTGCTTAGGGGGAGGGTGTGTTTGGGGGCGTGTCCGTGGAATTGTGTCGGGGGGCCGACGCGGGTGTGGGTAATGCAAGTTCCTGAAAGGAGTGTCGCCGAGGGTTCCTGTAGTGGGAAGTCTTCGCCTATTATTGTTAACAATAGTGGTTGTAGTAATAATAAACATTTTCTGAGGACCAACTACGTTTCAGACACTGTGCCACACCCTTTATATGGATCATCTTTTTAATATTCCTAACGCCTTATTATAGTTTATTACAGATGGGCCGCCTGAGGTTTATGTTCAGCTTGGCCCCGGTTACATAGCTCGTGCATGGTTGGCTGTACGGGGCGTTTTTGTGGGTTGGGTCTAAGTGAAGGGGAAGGATTGTGTTGGCTGTGAGGGTCGTCTTCGACGAGTAGGTTTCTTTTGAGTCTCCCTTTTTTCATATGTAAACAATGAATTTACCTGCCTTATCTACTTTCCTGGGGTTATTAGGGTCAAATCAGGTGAGCTGTTTCTTGCAAGCATCTTGGAGAGTACACATTTTTGAGTTTAAGTGATGTGACTGCTGTGAATATATGGGAAGCTAGAGGGAATGTTCAAATCAGGTAAGGCAGCCTTCAGCCTGCAGGGTTGAATGTGTTCCCTCCCTTTCTGATCCTGTGTGGTATTTTCTCCTTCAGAGGAAGAAGCACATACTTCTTTGTGAAAGCTGCCAAAGTACTCTTTTCTTGGCCCAAGTTCAAGCAAATGATGACTAATTATAAAGCCTGAATCCTAATCCATAGCCAAAAATTACACTCCCCAAAACTAGCAGATCTTAACCAAAAGCTCATATAAGGGACATTTCTATTTAGAATGTTCTTTTTTTAAATTTGTGGAATATGGGAGTGGAAAGAATGCCTTGAACTGAAACTCGAGTTCTAGAACTGTTAGGATGAGGGAAAGCCCTGCCACAGATGGCTAAACAGAGCTGATCAGGAAATGTTTTGGCAGCTTTGTCTAATTGATAAAACCATACGGTCAGTAGGTATGTTGGAGGCCATTTATTTCAGCACAGTGTACATTAAACAGACTCAAAATGAGCCTTTCCAAGAATGAGACCACCCCCAAATGTTAGAACAATTCTAATAAATAGCATAGTTTTGTGCTTTCAGTGGTTATTTCATTTTACTGATATATGTTTACTGTTTTTTTATCATTCTTTCTTGCATTTTATTCCTTCTTTTTCATAAAATAGATGAATACATACTTCTAATTTTTTTTTTTTTTTTTTGGGGGACCATATTATGCAGCATGTCAGATCTTAGTTCTCCCACCAGGGATCAAACCCATGCCCCCTGCAATGGAAGTATGGTGTCCTAATCCTGGACTGCCACAGAATTCCCCCTTCAGATGTTTTCTTAGTGAGAGTCTGTTAGTGGTAAATACTCTGTTGGAAAATATCTTTACTTCCTTATCAATCTTGATTGATAGTTTAGCTGGGTACTAGGCTTCCAATTATTTTTCCCCCAGCACTTTGAAAGTATCATTTTACTGAAATTATGGCTTTTTGTTGTTAACTCTTGAAAACTGTGTTCACAATTTAACTATTGTTTCGTTGTATGTAACCTGCCTTTTTCTCTGGTTCTTTTTAAGATCCTCTTTTTTGTCATTTGTGTTTTGCAGTTTCATTACATGTGTGGATTTAATTTTATTCTACTTGGGCTTATAGTGATGCCTCAATCTGAGGTTTCATACCTTTCAGTTTTCTAAAGATTCCCAGTCATTATCTCTTTATTTAAAAAAAATGTTTTTCCATCTGTCACCATACAAAGATGCTACATTATACCCGCTCCCTCAGCAGCCACCTGTTTGTTATCTGTATGTGTGAGTCTTTCTGTTTTATGTTTTTTCATTTGATTTTTAGATTCCACGTGTAAGTGAAATTTACAATATTTGTCTCTCTCTGTCTTATTTCACTCACCTAGTACATGTTATCACATGTACTCACCATCCATGTTGTCACAAATTGCGAGGTTTCATCCTGTCTTACTCCTTGGAAGGAAAGTTATGACCAACCTAGACAGCATATTAAAAAGCAGAGACATTACTTTGCCAACAAAGGTCTGTCTAGTCAAGGCTATGGTTTTTCCTGTGGTCATGTATGGATGTGAGAGTTGGACTGTGAAGAAAGCTGAGCGCCGAAGAATTGATGCTTTTGAACTGTGGTGTTGGAGAAGACTCTTGAGAGTCCCTTGGACTGCAAGGAGATCCAACCAGTCCATTCTAAAGGAGATCAGTCCTGGGTGTTTGGAAGGAATGATGCTAAGGCTGAAACTCTAGTACTTTGGCCACCTCATGCGAAGAGTTGACTCATTGGAAAAGACTGT
Source organism: Bubalus bubalis (assembly GCF_019923935.1). Lineage (NCBI taxonomy): Eukaryota > Metazoa > Chordata > Mammalia > Artiodactyla > Bovidae > Bubalus > Bubalus bubalis. Next base: position 33,146,650 of record NC_059172.1, read on the forward strand.
GATGCTGGGAGGGATTGGGGGCAGAAGGAGAAGGGGACGACAGAGGATGAGATGGCTGGATGGCATCATTGACTTGATGGACATGAGTCTGAGTGAACTCTGGGAGTTGGTGATGGACAGGGAGGCCTGGCGTGCTGCAATTCATGGGGTCGCAAAGAGTCAGACACGACTGAGCGACTGAACTGAACTGAATATTCCATTAGATTATATGCCACACCTTCTTTATCCATTCATCTACCCATGTGCATTTAGGTTGCTTCTATATCTTGGCTGTTGTCAATAATGCTGCAATGAACATAGGGGTGTATATATCTTTTCCAATTAGTGTTTTCCTTTTCTTTGGATAAACACCCAGGAGTGGAATTGCTGAATCATATAATAGTTCTATTTTTAGCTTTTTGAAGAACTTCCATACTATCTTCCATAGCGGCTGCACCAATATACATTCCCCTCAACAGTGCAGGAGGACAGTTTTGTTCTTCAGGATGGTTTTGGCTATTCACGGTCTTTTGTGTTTCCATACAAATTTTAGAATTACATTATTTGTCTTAGTTCTGTGAAAAATTACCTTGGTATTTTGATAGAGATTGCATCAAATTTGTAGAATGCCTTAGGCTAGTATGCTCATTTTAATAGTATTAATTCTTCCAAACCATTAGCATGGTGTATCTTCCCATTTGTTAGTGACATCTTTAATTTATTTCACCAATGTCTTATCTTAAGTTCAGTTGCTCAGTTGTATCCGACTCTTTGCAAACCCATGGACTGCAGCACTCCAGGCTTCCCTGTCCATCACCAACTCCTGGAGCTTACTCAAACTCATGTCTGTCAAGTTGGTGACGCCATCTAACCATCTCATCCTCTGTCTTTTCTTAGTACAGACTTTTTACCTCCTTAGATTTACTACTAGGTATTTTATTATTTTTGATGCAGTTGTAAATAAAATTGTTTTCTTAATTTCTCTTTCTGATCTTTGTTAGTGTCTAGAAACAATAGATTTCTGTATATTAATTTTATATTCTGCAATTTTACTGAATTTATTAATTGGTTCTATTGGTTTTTTGGTGGCACCTTTAGGATTTTCAGTAATACCATGTCATCTGCAAACAGTGACAGTTTTACTTCTTCCTTCCAAATTTGGTTTCTTTTTCTTTTTCTTGCCTGATTGCTGTGGCTAGGACTTCAAATAGTATGTTGAGTAAAAGTGGTGACAGTGGGTGTCCTTGTCTTGCTCTTGATCTTAGAGGAAATGCTTTCAGCTTTTTACTATTGAGATGCTGTCAGTGTGGGCTTGTCATATCTGGTCTTTATTTTGTTGAGGTATGTTCCCTATGGACTCATTTTGATGTTTTTTTTTTTAAATCATATACAGATGTTGAACTTTGTTTCTGCATTCATTTAGATGATTTTTATTCTTTAGTTTGTTAATACTGTGTTTTACATTAATTGATTTGTGTATATTGAACCATCCTTGCATCCCTAGAATAAATCCCACATGATCATGGTGTATGATCTTTTTAATGTGTTGTTGAATGTTGCAAATATTTTGTTGAGACTTTTTACAACTATAAAGTGATACTGGCCTATAATTTTCCTTTTTTGTGTGATATTGTTGTCTGATTTTGGTGTTTGGGTGACACTGGCCTTGAAAGTGAATTTGGAAGCATTGCTTTCTGTAATTTGTTAGAAGTTTGAGAAGGATACGTGTTAACTCTTCTTTAAATATTTGGTAGAATTTCACCTATGAAGTCGTCTGGTCCTGGACTTTTGTTTATTGGGAGTTTTTTAAATTGCCAATTTGATTTTATTACTGGTAATTGGTCTGTTCATATTTTCTATTTCTCCCTGATTCAGTCTTAGGAGGTTGTATATTTCTGGGAATTTGTCTGTTTCTCTTAGGTTGTCCATTTTTTGGCATATGCCTCTTTAAATAGTGCCTCTCCCTGATCTCATATTTAACTTATTTTGAGCCTTCTAGTGGCTTCCCTGGTGGCTCATCAGTAAAGATTCCGGCTGCAGTGCAGGAGACACAGGAGACTGGGGTTCAGTCCTTGGGTTGGAAAGATCCCCTGGAGGGAGGGTATGGCAGCCCACTCGAGTATTGCCTGGAGAATCCCACAGACAGAGGAGTCTGGTGGGCTGCAGCCCATAGGGTTGCGAAGTGTCAGACATGACTAAAGTGATTTAGCGGCGGCAGCAGCAGAGCTTTCTAATTCTGTCCTTCACATCTCTTATTCTTTATCATTTCCATCTCTATCTTTCTGTGTTACTTCTGGATAATTTCCTTTAAGCTAGAATTAGTTTATTTTTTGAATTCTTATTTTCATTCGCTAAGTTTTTCATTTATACAAGTACTGTGGTTCATTTTCAAATCTGGCTGTCTGTTTCTTGGTATCTTGATTTTGTCTTGTGTTTCCAATTCTTCTATAATAACTTCAGATAAGTTTAATGTGTCCTGTTTTCTGAAGTTTTGGGGATATAATTCTGCCATTTGCTTTAATGACTCTGTTCATGATGGATTGTTTCCTCAAGTATTTTATAATTTTGGATTGTGAGCTCATTCAAAGGAGTATCATCTATGGTGGTCTTTTTAAAAAGCATTTTTATTTATTTATTTATTTTTGGCTGCACTGGGTCTCCATTGCTGCTCTCGGGCTTTCTCTAGTTGTGGTGAGTGGGGGCCTCTTTGCGGTGCACAGGCTTCTCATTGTGCTGGCTTCTCTTGTTGTGGAGCATGGGCTCCAGGTGCTCAGGGTTCAGTAGTTGCAGCACTCGGGCTTAGGTGCCTGCAGCATGTAGAATCTTTCCAGAGCAGGGATGGAACCCATGTCCTCTGTGTTGGCAGGCAGATTCTAACCACTAGACCACCAGGGAAGTCCTATGGTGTAGCTTGAGTTGAGATCAGTTCTCTAAAGAAAAGCTTTTTTTTTTAATCAACTTTGCTTAATCATAATTTATGTACAATGAAATTTATTTAAAGTAAAAAGTTTTGACGGATTTATACACTTAGAAAAAGTTGCCCCAGTCATGATACAGAGCATTCCCATAACTCCCAAAAGTTTCCTTATGCCTCTTTACAGTTCATCGTTGGCCCCCAAGAACCAAGTAATCTAATTACTGAAGATTAATTTGTGTTTTCTAGAATTTTATCTAGAAAATATATACAGAGTATATGTTTGTGTTTGCTTTCTTTCAGGTAGTGTAATGCATTTGATATTTATTTATTTAGTGCATATATCAGTAATTTGTTACTTTCTGTTGCTGTTGCCAAAGAATGCTCAAACTACCACACAGTTGCAGTCATCTCAGGGGCTTCCCTGGTGGCTCAGGGGTTAAAGTGTCTGCCTGGAATGCAGGAGACCTGGGTTTGATCCCTGGGTCGGGAAGATCCCCTGGAGAAGGAAATGGCAACCCACTCCAGTACTCTTGCCTGGAGAATCCCATGGAGGGAGGAGCCTGGTGGGCTACAGTCCAGGGATCTCAAAGAGTCAGACACGACTGAGCGATTTCACTTTCACTTTCCTTTTCACACACTAGTAAAGTAATGCTCAAATTCTCCAAGCCAGGCTTTAGCAATACGTGAACCGTGAACTTCCAGATGTTCAAGCTGGTTTTAGAAAAGGCAGAGGAACCAGAGATCAAATTGCCAACATCTGCTGGATCATCAAAAAAGCAAGAGAGTTCCAGAAAAACATCTATTTCTGCCTTATTGACTATGCCAAAGCCTTTGACTGTGTGGATCACAATAAACTGTGGAAAATTCTGAAAGAGATAGGAACACCAAACCACCTGACCTGCCTCTTGAGAAATCTGTATGCAGGTCAGGAAGCCACAGTTAGAACTGGACATGGAACAACAGACTGGTTCCAAATAGGAAAAAGAGTACATCAAGGCTGTATATTGTCACCCTGCTTATTTAACTTATATGCAGAGTACATCATGAGACACGCTGGACTGGAAGAAACACAAGCTGGAATCAAGATTGCCGGGAGAAATATCAATAACCTCAGATATGCAGATGACACCACCCTTATGGCAGAAAGTGAAGAGGAACTCAGAAGCCTGTTGATGAAAGTGAAAGTGGAGAGTGAAAAAGTTGGCTTAAAGCTCAACATTCAGAAAACGAAGATCATGGCATCCGGTCCCATCACTTCATGGGAAATAGATGGGGAAACATTGGGAACAGTGTCAGACTTTATTTTTCTGGGCTCCAAAATCACTGCAGATGGTGACTGCAGCCATGAAATTTTTTTAAAAGACACTTACTCCTTGGAAGGAAAGTTATGACCAACCTAGACAGCATATTAAAAAGCAGAGACATTAATTTGTCAACAAAAGTTGGTCTAGTCAAGGCTATGGTTTTTCCAATAGTCTTGTGTGGATGTGAGAGTTGGACTATAGAGAAAGCTGAGCGCCGAAGAATTGATGCTTTTAAACTGTGGTGTTGAAGACTCTTGAGAGTCCCTTGGACTGCAAGGAGATCCAACCAGTCCATCCTAAAGGAGATCAGTCCTGGGTGTTCATTGGAAGGACTGATGTTGAAGCTGAAACTCCAATACTTTGGCCACCTGATTCTAAGAGCTGACTCATTTGAAAAGACCCTGATGCTGGGAAAGATTGAGGGCAGGAGGAGAAGGGGACAACGGAGGATGAGATGGTTGGATGGCATCACCAACTCAATGGACATGGGTTTGGGCAGACTCCAGGAGTTGGTGATGGAGAGGGAGGCCTGGCTTGCTGCGGTTCATGGGGTCACAAAAAGTCAGACACGACTGAGCGACTGAACTGGAACTGTTGCTAAGTAGTCCTCCTTTGTATGACTATATCATACAGTTTTGTTTATCACTTACTTTTTAAAATTTATTTTATTGTAATATTTACAATATTATGTCAGTTTCTGCCACACATCAACATGAATCAGCCATAGGTATACATATGTCCTTGCTCTCTTGAACCTCCCTCCCACCTCTCACCCCATCCCACCCCTCTAGGTTGTCATAGAGCACTGGGTTGAGCTCCCTGCATCATATAGCATTTCCCCACTGGCTATCTGTTTTACATATAGTAATGTATATGGTTTCAGTGGTACCTTCTTCCCGAACTGTGCCCACAAGTCTATTCTCTTATGTCTGTGTCTCTGTTGTTGCTTTGCAAATTGGTTCATCAGTACCATTTTTCTAGATTCCATATATATGTGTTAATATATACTTGTTTTCCTCTTTCTAACTAACTTTATTCTGTATAACAGGCTCTAGGTTCATCCGCCTCACTACAGGTGACTCAGATTTGTTCCTTTTTATAGCTGAGTAATATTTCATTGTAATTATGTACCACACCTTCTTTATCTATTCATCTGTTGATGGACATTTAGGTTGCTTCCATGTCCTTTGTAAATAGTACTGCTATGAACATTGGGGTACATGTATCTTTGAGAATTGTGGTTTTCTCAGGGTAAATGCCCAGTAGTGGATATGCTGTGTCATATGGTGGTATTATTCTTAGTTTTTTTAAGAAATCTCCATACTGTTCTCCATGGTGGCTGTATCAATTCACATTCTCACCAACTATGCAAGAGGGTTCCCTTTTCTCCACATCCCTTACTAGCATTTATTATTTGTAGATTTTTTGATGGTGGTCATTCTGACTGGTATATCATTTACTGTTGATGGACATTTGGGCTGTTGGCAGTTTTTGGCTGTTGTGAATAAAATAGCTGTGAGCAATCATGTACAAATCTTTGAGTGAACATACATTTTCCTGACTCTTTGGCGTGAAATGGCTGGGTCATATGGCAAGGTATTTTTAATTTTTAAGAAATTACCAGTTTTCCAAAGTGGTTGTACTATTTTATGTTTCCATTGCAGTATCTGAGAGCTTTGGTTTTTTTATTTTCTTACCAACATTTGGTATAGTGAGTCTTTTTAATTTTAGCCATTCTCATGGAGATGTAGTGTTATTGTGGTTTTAATTTGCATTTTCCTGATGATGTTGAACATCTTTTCATGTATTTATTGGCCATTTGTGTGTCTCCTGCTACAACTTTGTATTTGCTTCTTTGGGAACTCAAGGCTGTTCCCAACCTGGGGCTAAAATGTCTGTAATTTTTCTTTTAGATTTCTAGGCCACAGATTTAGTATAAATTTTTAAATTCCAAATCCACCTCTTGTGTGCACCCAGGTTATTAATTCCTAGAAAGTTTTTTTTCCTCCTACTTTACTACATTTGTAAAGCAACCTTCCTTATTTTCCTGTGGATAGTTTTTTTTTTTTTTTCCTAGTCTCTTTTTACTGAGGGTCTCAGGGTCACGAAGAGTCAGATGGGACTGAAGCAATTTAGCACACACACGCAGCCTTTATACAGAGATCTCAGTTGCTTTTTATGGGCTCAAGATCTGAAGTATGAGGAGGTCACAGATTCCTTACATTGCTAGGACAGCTATGCCTCACTAATCCAATTTTCTGCTTCTTTTGTTTCTGTTTCCTGGGATTTCTTTTACTTTCTTGTGAGTTAGGTTTATCTAGTGTCAGAATCCTATCAGGAAAATAGAAACCACACACAGGTATTTTAAGAGAGTGAATTCAGTAAAGGGGTTTAGTTTAAACCTTTGTTGGAGGGCTGAAAGAGCAAAAAGGAGAATCTTCAGGTAACTTATATTATAACTGCATTAAGCGGCTGCTTCATCCAGGACTGAAAAACAAAGGGAGAAGGTTGGGGTTGGCAGAACTTAGAATTCTGGAGGGATCTGGTGGGACTGCGCCTGGATTCTCTGAGGAGAAGGCGTTGCCTGGTGTTGCTGGTGTCTCAGGAATCCCCAGGAGGGGTCTGGGGAGCCAGTTTTGGTTGAGCCCTGCTCTGGTGCCTCGAAGAGGGAGTTTGGAAGGAAGCAGGGAGAAACCAACTGCAGTTGTCAGGAGCAGAGAGCCACAGGAAGAAGGAAGTCCCTGGCAGCCTCCTCCTGCGTTCGATTTTTCCTGTTTGCACCCCGTTAACAGACCCTAACTGGGAGCCAGCTGGCAAAGGTGAAGTGGTATTGGAAGAGTCCAAGCCCCGGCAACACAGAGCAGACCATAACCACAGGGTAGGTGTGGTTCTAAGAGACAGTAATTTAGCAAGTCAAAAAGGATTTTTATTCTATTTTTCTGGGCATTTTCAGGCACATTTAGTAGGAAGATTTTCAGGTTACCTGGTCCATTATATCAGCAGTCAGTAACAGCAATAGCTGACTTTGTTTTTTTTTTTCCAGCATATAATGTGAACCCGGCACTGTTTTAAGCACTTTACATGAACTGCTTCCCAAAGCTCTATCGTACTGTTGTTGTTACTATAACTTAGTTTACCCAAAGCCATACAGTTTGTAAGAAGTGGAGTTGGTGTTCTGATCCAAGCATTCTGGGTTCCGTAACATACATTCTTAACTTCTCTGCTGTGCTGAGGGTTCCTCCCCTACATCAAACCAGAATCTATCCTCCTCTGACTTCCACTTGCTAGTTCTGGTTTTGTCTTCTTGCAAGGGGTCATATGAGTCTTTCTCCTCATCTGCATGACAAGCATGCATACATTTGAAAAAGTTTTCATGTTTCATGCCATGAATTTCAGACACTTCACCAGGGTGGTTATCATTCTTCCTCTGCATGTACTCTTTGCTTTTCAGAGGTGGGACATAGATTAGTCTTCTACTAACATGTCCTTATTACCAAATTCAGACTTAAATTGAAGAAAGTAGGGAAAACCACTAGACCATTCAGGTATGACCTAAATCAAATCCCTTATGATTATACAGTGGAAGTGAGAAATAGATTTAAGGGCCTAGATCTGATAGATAGAGTGCCTGATGAACTATGGACAGGTTCGTGACATTGTACAGGAGACAGGGATCAAGACCATCCCCATGGAAAAGAAATGCAAAAAAGCAAAATGGCTGTCTGGGGAGGCCTTACAAATAGCTGTGAAAAGAAGAGAAGCGAAGAGCAAAGGAGAAAAGGAAAGATACAAGCATCTGAATGCAGAGTTCCAAAAAATAGCAAGAAGAGATAAGAAAGCCTTCCTCAGCGATCAGTGCAAAGAAATAGAGGAAAACAACAGAATGGGAAAGACTAGAGATCTCTTCAAGAAAATTAGAGATACCAAGGGAACATTTCATGCAAAGATGGGCTCGATAAAGGACAGAAATGGTATGGACCTAACAGAAGCAGAAGATATTAAGAAGAGGTGGCAAGAATACACAGAAGAATTGTACAAAAAAGATGTTCACGACCCAGATAATCACGATGGTGTGATCACTCACCTAGAGCCAGACATCCTGGAATGTGAAGTCAAATGGGCCTTAGAAAGCATCACTACGAACAAAGCTAGTGGAGGTGATGGAATTCCAGTTGAGCTATTTCAAATCCTGAAAGGTGATGCTGTGAAAGTGCAGCACTCATTACGCCAGCAAATTTGGAAAACTCAGCAGTGGCCACAGGACCGGAAAAGGTCAGTTTTCATTCCAATCCTAAAGAAAGGCAATGCCAAAGAATGCTCAAACTACCGCACAATTGCACTTATCTCACATGCTAGTAAAGTAATGCTCAAAATTCTCCAAGCCAGGCTTCAGCAATATGTGAACCGTGAACTTGCAGATGTTCAAGCTGGTTTTAGAAAAGGCAGAGGAACCAGAGATCAAATTGCCAACATCCGCTGGATCATGGAAAAAGCAAGAGAGTTCCAGAAAAACATCTATTTCTGCTTTATTGACTATGCCAAAGCCTTTGACTGTGTAGATCACAATAAACTGTGGAAAATTCTGAAAGAGATGGGAATACCAGACCACCTGACCTGCCTCTTGAGAAATCTGTATGCAGGTCAGGAAGCCACAGTTAGAACTGGACATGGAACAACAGACTGGTTCCAAATAGGAAAAAGAGTTCATCAAGGCTGTATATTGTCACCCTGCTTATTTAACTTATATGCAGAGTACATCATGAGACACGCTGGACTGGAAGAAACACAAGCTGGAATCAAGATTGCCGGGAGAAATATCAATAACCTCAGATATGCAGATGACACCACCCTTATGGCAGAAAGTGAAGAGGAACTCAGAAGCCTGTTGATGAAAGTGGAGAGTGAAAAAGTTGGCTTAAAGCTCAACATTCAGAAAACGAAGATCATGGCATCCGGTCCCATCACTTCATGGGAAATAGATGGGGAAACAGTGGAAACAGTGTCAGACTTTATTGTTTTGGGCTCCAAAATCACTGCAGATGGTGACTGCAGCCATGAAATTAAAAGACACTTACTCCTTGGAAGGAAAGTTATGACCAACCTAGATAGCATATTGAAAAGCAGAGACATTACCTTGCCAACAAAGGTCCGTCTGGTCAAGGCTATGGTTTTTCCTGTGGTCATGTATGGATGTGAGAGTTGGACCGTGAAGAAGGCTGAGCACCGAAGAATTGATGCTTTTGAACTGTGGTGTTGGAGAAGACTCTTGAGAGTCCCTTGGACTGCAAGGAGATCCAACCAGTCCATTCTGAAGGAGATCAGCCCTGGGATTTCTTTGAAAGGAATGATGCTGAAGCTGAAACTCCAGTAGTTTGGCCACCTCATGCGAAGAGTTGACTCATTGGAGAAGACTCTGATGCTGGGAGGGATTGGGGGCAAGAGGAGAAGGGGATGACAGAGGATGAGATGGCTGGATGGCATCACCGACTCGATGGACGTGAGTCTGAGTGAACTCCAGGAGTTTGTGATGGACAGGGAGGCCTGGCATGCTGCAATTCATGGGGTCGCAAAGAGTCAGACACGACTGAGCGACTGAACTGAACATGACCTGAGCTGGATTGATGTTTTGGGTGGCTCTGTCAGATTCATGCTTCCTGTGAGAGTGTATGGCCTCTCCTCCCACCATAGGCAGCCTTCCCTGCCACCCCCAGCCAAATGGCAAGCTTTTCAGTATCAACTATGTACCAGGTCTCTACCATCCTGTATTAGTTTGGTTGATTTCTTTTATTCTAAATGCAGGGTTTTATATTTAGTCCTATTAAATTACACATTTGCTATTTTTGGTACATCAAACTTGTTAAGATCTTTTTGCCATATCAAATCTAAAAACATTGTATTTTCTTTTCTTCGCAGTTTACAATTCCAGAGTTTAACAAACCAACCTTACATGTTAAATTCTATCTTTGGTAAAACATGCTAAATTTGGTAGGTTTGAGAAGCAAGCTGAATGTTATACCTCTAGAGATCTTGAGGACTTCCCTGGTGGCTCAGAGGGTAAAGCGTCTGCCTTCAATGCAGGAGACCTGGGTTCGATCCCTGGGTGGGGAAGATCCCCTGGAGAAGGAAATGGCAACCCACTCCAGTATTCTTGCCTGGAAAACCTCATGGATGGAGAAGCCTGGTGGGCTACAGTCCATGGAGTCACAAAGAGTTGGACATGACTGAGCAACTTCACTTTCACTTTCTTTCACTAGAAATCTTACTTCAATTGATGGAAGTTTGGGGGGAATAGTTTTGACTAGACTTTCTGCTAAATTGTGGGAGGAGCTATCCGGAAGGGACAGAATCTTGGCTGTCAGTGAGGGGAGGAGAGAGTCAAGGTTAAGGGCTGGCCATTGGGCAGTCAGTCACCCTAATAAGGGACCACTTGGCAGAAGTAAAATGATCTGGTGTCTGAGGAGAGGAGAGGGAGCATATTGCACAGCATGCTGCTGGGCTGAGGCCTCTGTTGGCAGCTGTGTCAGCTGCCCTTTCTGTCCTCTTTAAGGACCAGTTTCTTTGAAGTCAGTGCAGGAAGTGCCAGTGATTCAGCCTTGCATATTTCTTCTGCCTTATTGCAGCTAAGGACTGGTTTGTCTGGTGAGGAGTAAAGACCGCGCATATATTTCAGGCATATTTATTTGACTACTTTAGCGCCTTCCTGTGACGGGCCAGAGACGCTTTGTAGGCTGTCGAGTTTTGGGTATCCTGTGGTAAGGTGGATACAGAGCCCTTTGTCTTATGTGTGGGTAACGACTGCATTCTGCCCTGCAAGGGGGCATTTGCCGAGTGTGTGACTTCTGGATGGTCTCAGTGAGGGATGAGGTAACAAGAGCTTTGATTGCCTACTTTTCTGGCTTGCTTATGGCATGACAGTGTGAGTTTGAGGGAAGCTTCTGGTTCACTTGGAGTTTGCCACTGTACCCCTCATGCACTGCTGCCAAGTGGACTCTGTCTGGTTTGCTGACCCCCAAAGCCCAGTTTCCTTGTGCAGTGAGCAAATGCATAATGTGTGTCTATTTCACCTCTCACAGAGCTGAGTATTTACAGATATATATATACACACACACACCTACACACACACACACACACATATATATATATATAAAATATATTTAAAATACAGGAGTTACCTACTCCCCAGGCTCTTCAAACCTACAGATACTTTACAGGAATAATGTAACAAATGTTTCTATATTCTTCACCTAGGTTCACTGTTAACATTTTGCTGTTTTGGCCTCTGTCCTTCATTTTTGGAACCTTTTGACTGGTAGATGTGAACTTCATATTACTTCATCCCTTAAATAGCTTAGCAAGTATTTGCTGAAAAAATCAGAATATCTTCCTATGCTAAACACAGTAAAATTACACTCAGAAATTCAGTACGTTCGTACAATACTTGTTCAGGTTGCTTTGGTTTTTCCAGTGATATCTTTCATAGATTTTTTTTGTCATTTCAGGATCCATTGAAAGATCATGCATGTGTTAGTTGTCATGACTTTGTCATTCCCTTAGTATGCTTTAACTTTGAACAATTAAAAAAAATTATCTCTTTATTTGCTGCATTGGGTCTTACTTGTGTCACGCGAGGTCTTTTGTTGTGTCTCATGGACTCTGTAGTTTTGGCGCATGGGCTCAGTAGTTGCAGTGCAAGGGCTTAGTTGCTCCACAGCAAGTGGGATCTTAGTTCCCTGACACCAGGGATCTAACCTGCATCCCCTGCATTGCAATGCAGATTCTTAACTACTGAATCACCAGGGAAGTCTCAACTTTGAACAGTTTTTAAATCTCTTAATACTGAATGCCTTTTTGTCTGTCATATCATTGACATTCTTTAGAGTTCAAGTTAGTTGTTTGCAGAATGTCTCTTAATTTGGATTTGTATTTCCTCTTGATTATTTGTGATTTGTCTTTCCTCTTGATTAGATTCAGGATCAACATGTTTTTGGTAAAACTAGGTAGGTTACTACAGTAGTTTGATAGTGAAGCTAGACAGGGAAGCAGTGTTCAGTTTTGCATGACAGTATATAATTTAGCACCTGATTATGTTTTCTGATCTGTAAGCCCCACAGGAATTGAGTATGGCGTTCAGTAGGACCTAGAGGAACCAGGAAAGACTTTAGCTGGAAGATGACAGAATTTTTGGGGCAGTTAGACAAACTGCTCTTTGGACTTCTCATCCTGCTACTGAAGTTATATATATATATCATGAAAAGTGAAAAGTGAGTTTCCTCTTCAGAGTTTAGAGCTCTGTATCTTCCATGGTTTTTGTACTGCTGGGAAGCCTAATAGTTTAGAGCTCTTGCTTTGGTTTCAGATAGGCCTGGAGACTGTGCTCAGCATTTTTCCAGCTGCCCAACCTTAGGGAAGTTTTCTTACACGAAAGCTAGAAAGACTGTTGGTAACTCTTTAAAATGTTACTGTGATACTCATAGTGCAATATTGCATAAATAACTTGAATGAAAATATTTTAATGCCATTATGTGGGGGCCACACTTCCTAGTTTTTCTGGGTGCCTCACTGGAACATTCATTTCTATTACCTGCCAAACCTTGGAAGGGGCTTGAATTTACCACTGCTGGATAACTAAAGGCATAGAAATGAGAAAGGGCTTGGCTCATGAGAGAAGTGGGAAGACTGGCTTGATTAGTTCAGAGTGTACACTGTGGAATAGTGAGAAACAAAGTCGAATAAATGACTTGAGGCCATGTAATGGAGGGCTTGGGAAGTTAAGCCAAAGAGATTGAATATGGTGCTTAAGGAAGAAAACCATGGAAGGTTTTTGAGCAGGTGGGCAACCCTTGGAAATGTGAATGGTACGGAGTCTCTTGAGGAAGGACCTTTCCTGCTTTGGAGACTAGAATTCTAGTAGGGCGGAGTCTTCCCTGTGCTGACCATGTTGGGGTGTGGTTTGGGCTGTCTTGCCACAGGAGGCCAGACTTTCTGCCCCAGTGACTCTTCCTGCTCTGTCACTGACTCACCCCGTTGACCTAGGCTGGGTGGCTTTCCTTCCGGTGGCTGGCTGATGTACAGAGCGCTGGGGCTGCCCAGGGTGAGGTGAAGCCGAGCTGACCCACAGCTCGGTGAGATGGGGGAATGAACAGCATTCCTGTCCTTTTGCCCTTCCCTGGGTTGAGGCTAGTTATAAGCCATTGCCAGGGATCGCTTTGTCCCAGCCTTAGAAAGCTGTTCACCAGGAGGTAAGTCAAGATGGTTCCTGCCCTCTCTGCTTTTTCATAGGTCAGTTTTTCCTCAAACAGGATTTCTACTACTTTCTTTTTCCTTGATCCAGGTCCTTCTAAGTAACCTCTTTCACTTACTTGAAGTAAACAGGTTACTGCAGGAGGTGGGCAGAGATGTTTAATAAATATATTCTTCTAGCTGTGGGGGGAGTGTCTCTGGGGGCTCACTGACCCCTGTTGTAAGGTAGTTTACCCAGAATTCTTGTGAACTAGACATTGAATGAAGGCTCAAACTCATAGGGAGTGACTGCAGAGAAGTTCTGGTTTTAAGTTATCATTTCTTAGCAACTGGGTTTCAGAACCATTCTTGGTATGCATTAGTGTCCTGAGTTAAAGACAACAGTGAGGAACAGGAAGAGGGAGGTGCCTGGATTAGGATATGCTTGTGGCTTATGCTAGGAGTTAGGGTGGCTAGGTTTCTAGTCCTAATTACTCCTCACCAGCTGTGTGATCAGGGACCAACTGTCTAACCCCAGTGGACTGGAGTTTTCTCATGTAAAAATGAGCAGTTTATATGATCTGAAAGATTTCTTTCAGGGCCAAAATCTATGATTATATAATGTGTGATTATAAATCAGTATAATAGTTTAAAAGGCAGTTCCCAAAGGAGTATTTGTAAACTTTAGGAAACTATTTTGATTACCATCTTCATTTGATTTAACAAGATCGGAAAGGTTTGTTTGAAAGAGTGTCACTTCCTTTATACTCACTGTGCGTTTGCTTACTTCTAGGTCAAGGTGACTAGATAGTGGAGAAAATTAACCTTTCTCGTGGAAGTCCTCCCAAATCACAAATGTGTTAAGGGCCAAAAAGTGTTGGAACATGTTGCTGTGGAACACTTCAACTGAGGAGCCACTGCGGTCCCAGCTCCAGGAGACCCACAGCCACAAGTTCTGTAGGCTGCAGCAGCCACTGCTCGCCAGCACGCCATGGTCCATGGGGACGCTTCCCAGGTGGCGTGCTGAAGCAGATGATTTGGTAGCTCCATGCTTTTGCAGGAGAAGTGATGTACCAAGTTACTTGATTTTTTGTCGTTGTTTACTTACTAGGTTTGGTCAGCACTTTGAGAGACGGTGGGGGTTGTTGGGAAGGGGGTGGTCAGAGCAGAGGGGCTCTCCAGTGCATTTCAGTTAGGCTGTCTGTAGTACCCTTGAATCTGTGCCAGGCAATGGTGGTCTTGTTGATAACTAGTCAGAAAAATAAGGTGTTAGGCATCCTAGTCAAAAGATTCTGTCATCAAGACACTCTGTGATCATTTGCAATTAATTCTCTTTCTTAAAGCCATGTTTTCTTCATTTATATATTGAAAAATTTAGATACTAAGAGTTCCAGATCTGAAACCAGGTAGGCCAAAGGAGGTTTGAGGTGGGAAAGGATCTGTTTGTTCTAAGCTGCTTGACTATTAGACAAGGGGTAGAAGTGGAATTCCTTTTTAGTACTTGAATTATAGCAACTATGCTCTCTACTCACAGTCACAGCTGAGTGATCAAACGTGAAGCAGCTATTTAATGAGAAGCAGGCCCTGGGAGCTTTCTCCTGAAAAACAATCACAGGACTTGCTGGTCCTGAGAGAAGTAGACGTTCCCTGGTAGGACCTATTGTTTGAAGGAGGTGGGGGTGAATATCATCAAAATGGACAGTGTGGATATTGTGATTTAGATGGTTCAGAGAATTTGTTCCCTGCTGTTGTTAATTTCAAGCCTCTCTTTAAAGAGATTCTCTTAATGATTGGAGCAGTGTGGGATTCATTTAGAGAAAAGGCCCCGAGTAACCACAATTAGAAATTAAATGCCTAAAAGCAGAGCCAGTTGCTGGAGAGACTGAAGTGGCCTAATCAGTTGCTTTTCAATACTCAGGTCCTAGGGCGACAGCAGCCAGAGAATAGGCTGCTTGGTGAGCTCGCTGGGTACTAGGCTGGGAGATCTGGGCTCCCGACAGAGGAAAAGGTGACCTGTAGTATCCACACTGGAGAAGGCAATGGCACCCCACTCCAGTACTCTTGCCTGGAAAATCCCACGGATGGAGGAGCCTGGTGGGCTGCAGTCCATGGGGTCGCTAGAGTCGGACATGACTGAGCGACTTCACTTTCACTTCTCACTTTCATGCACTGGAGAAGGAAATGGCAACCCACTCCAGTGTTCTTGCCTGGAGAATCCCAGGGACGGGGGAGCCTGGTGGGCTACTGTCTATGGGGTCGCACAGAGTCGGACATGACTTGAAGCGACTTAGCAGCAGCAGCAGCAGCAGCAGTATCCACACCTCTTAATCTCTCTGTTTCTCTTCTTTCCCTCAGTGCCCTTTAGTTTTAATTAGGATTGTGTAAACACAGACAGCTTGCCAGTCCCCTTAAAGTGGCAGGCCCATGACAGCTTTTTGCTGGTCACTCTTACCTAGGTGTGTGGCTTTAAATTAGAGGGCTTGTCCTCTGACAGTTCAGCTTCACTGGCTGCCTCACTGAAATAATCCATTAGAAGAGGGCCAGTTGGCTGTCATTCAGTCGGGCAGCATTATTTAGCACCTGCGGTGTGCAAGCATTGTGCTGGAATGGAGCTGATAGGCGAATAAGATGGTTTCTGCTCTTCAGGAGCTTAGTCAAGTGAAACATATATGCAGCTAGTGTCGACCTAAGGAGGAATGAAATGAGGTGTGTAGAGGAACAAGCAATATGGGAGCATATAGAGGAGACAACAGAGTTGTTCCTGAATTGGGGGGAACAAGGAGAGCCTCTGAAGGGAGAAAGCACTTGAGCCAGGTTGTAAAGGGTGAATTAGAATTCCTTAAGTTTATAATTTTATTTATTTATTTATTTCTGGCTGTGCTGGGTCTTCCTTGCTCCAAGGGTTTTCTCTAGTTTTGGAGAGGGGGGCTACTCTCTAGTTGCTGTGTATGGGCTTGTCATTTCGGCGGCTTCTGGTTGCAGAGCACTGGCTCTGGGGTGCCGCTTCAGTAGTTATGGTTCCCAGGCTCTAGAGAACAGGCTCAGTAGTTGTGGCGCATGGTCGTAGTTACTCTGTGGCACCTGGGATCTTCCTGGATCAGGGATTGAACCTGTGTCTCCTGCATTGGCAGGCAGATTCTTTACCCTGAGCCACCAGGGAATCCTAGAATTCCTTAAGTTTAGAAGGGCATTTTGGAGGAGGTTATAGAATGGCAGCAACACAGAGCCTGGGGAAATGTTTGGCATATCTGGGAAAGTGCTCTTGAGATAGAAGATATTTTGGAGGAATGAGCTGGAAATGAGGTCGGAAAAGATGTTTGGTTGGATCTTAAAGAATAGTAAGAGTCATACTAAGAGATTTGGATTTTATTCTGCATGAAGTTAGCTCATGAATGTTTTGGATAAGGAGTGACACGATCCCAGCTGTGTGATTTAGGTTTTGATGTGTTTTTCAGGTGTAAGGTCTTCGATTTCAGGGTTGAGAAGGTGGTTATCTTGGTTCTTAAAGTACAAAGTTTGTCAGGCATCTAATGTTTAGGTTCTTTATTCCTTAGTTATATTTTCTAAGAAATAAAAGTAAGTGAAGTCTCTCAGTCGTGTCCAACTGTTTATGACCCTATGGACTGTAGCCTACCAGGCTCCTCCGTCCATGGGATTTTCCAGGCAAGAGTACTGGAGTGGGTTGCCATTTCCTCCAAAAGCAAGAAGACAGGAAGTAGTCAGCAGTGTCCCTTTAGACTGAGCTTTCTTTACCCCTCAAAGATGAAGGTTTTCTTAGACATATATATCATGCAGTCTTGTTTCATAGGTTGCTTACTACTGCTTATTCTTTGAGGATAAAACCCATCATAAGGGGTCAACTTCTGATTATATAGTGGAAACCAACGACATTTTTTTGAATTGGTTGAAAAATAGTATATAATCATTGTAGGAAATATGAAAAGTACAGAAAAAAATACAGAAAAATATATAAAGAAAAAGCTAAAATCATCCATAACTGTACCATCTGGAGAAAACCACCTATTTTCATTTTGGTATTTTGTACCTACGCATATTTCTCTGGAGTAGTCCAGGTCATATAGTACCTACAGTTTTGTCTTATGCTTTTTCTCTGTTTCCCATTGGTTTTCATTATATGTGTGTGTGTGTGTGTTAGTTGCTCAGTTGTGTCTCACTCTTTGAGACCACGGACTGTACCCCACAAGCCCCCTCTGTCTATGAAATTCTCCCGGTAAGATTACTGGAGTGGGTTGCCATTTCCTTCTTCAGGGGATCTTCCTGACCCAGGGATCGAACTCAGGTCTCCTGCATTGCAGGTTCAGTGCTATACAGCGGCTTCCCACTAGCTATCTATTTTACACATGGTAGTATATATATTTCAATCCTGATCTCCTAATTTGCCCCACCTTCCCCTTCGCCTTCCATGTCCACATGTTCATTCTCTATGTCTGTGTCTCTATTCCTGCCCTGTAAATTGGTTCATGTGCACCATTTTTTCTAGATTCTACATGTATCCTTAATATATGATAATTGTTTTTCTCTTTCTGACTTAACACTCTGTATGACAAACTCTAGGTCCATCCACATCTCCAAAAAGAACCCAATTTTTTCCAGCCTTTTTATGGCTAAGCAATATTCCATTGTATATATGTATCACATCTTCTTTATCCATTAATCATATAGGATTTTTATAGTGCTTTCAGTTTTTTCTATTTTGAACAATACTGTAATACTTTGATACAAATTATAAAAGTAATATATATAATAAGTAAGTCCCTTGCACTTCACCCTTTATCCTAATCTTACTCTACAGAGGTAACAATGACTTATTAATAGTTTTTATTACTCTATAATTTATTAGTAATTTCTGTTGTATCTTTGCATGAACATTATTATGCATAAGTTTTGGTCAGTATTTTTTGTTATTATGATTTATGTCTGCAAGTGAATTACTGGGTCAGATGATGTGAAATTAAATTTTCCTGATTGTATGTCATGGTACAGTTTAGAAAACTTGAAAAATAAGGTTTTTAAGGGAGAAAGTAAGAGAGATCCATAATTCCACAAATCAGAAATAAACATTATTTGACCTGTTTCCTTATAAATATACACATGCACGTTCATACTCACAAGTGTGCAGATGTGTGTATATGTATCACATACACATCTGTATATGTAGTTTAAAAAATAAATGGTCATACCCACTAACACTATATATGCTGCTTTTAAAATTCAACATTCCTTGTGTCATTAAAATTATTTAAAATATTTTTAATGACTGCATAAGGCTCATATGCATGTATCTTAATTTACTTTGAGTTATTGTTAGATATTTAGTTTTTCTCCATTTTTCATAATGTTAAATAATTATATTAGTACCTATATATGTATTTATATTTCAGATAATTTTCTAAACTTTTATTGCTGTGAATGGAATTATTTGATCAAAGAATACCAAACTTTTTTTTTTAGCA
The DNA here is from genome assembly GCF_019923935.1 of Bubalus bubalis. Taxonomy (NCBI): domain Eukaryota; kingdom Metazoa; phylum Chordata; class Mammalia; order Artiodactyla; family Bovidae; genus Bubalus; species Bubalus bubalis. Next base: position 33,165,543 of record NC_059172.1, read on the forward strand.
GTCTCACTTTAAAATTTTTTGGTAAAATATGCATAACAAAATTTACCATTTTAACATGTTAAATTCATAATTAGGAGTACAATTTAGTGGCATTAAGTGTATTTACAGTGTTGTGCAATCATCACTGCTATTCATTTCCAGGACATTTTAGCATCCCAGACAGATTCTCTGTACCCATTGAACAATAGTTCCCATTCCTTCCTCTCCCACTCCCTGGTAACCTCTGTTCTACTTTCTATCTCTATGAACTTACCCATTCTAGGTACCTCATAAATGGGATCATACCATTTTTGTCCCTTTTTGTCTAGTTTATTTCACTTAGCATGTTTGACTATGAACATTTTTTAGGTTCTTGATATGTATTGCCAAATTTCTTTCCAGAGAATCATTTAAAGAATGCCTGATTACTTACATAAGAAAATGTGCTGTTCCTTTTTTAATCATTAGTTTCTCAATTAAAATCCTAGATTGTTATCTTTCCATTATTATATTAAATTATATAATTTTATACATATTAATGGGCTTCCCTTGTAGTATGCTGCGCTGCTGCTGCTAAGTCGCTTCAGTTGTGTCCGACTCTGTGCGACCCCATAGACGGCAGCCCACCAGGCTCCTCTGTCCCTGGGATTCTCCAGGCAAGAATACTGGAGTGGGTTGCCATTTCCTTCTCCAATGCATGAAAGTGAAAAGTGAAAGTGAAGTCACTCAGTCGTGCCCAACTCTTAGCGACCCCATGGACTGCAGCCTACCAGGCTCCTCCGTCCATGGGATTTTCCAGGCAAGAGTACTGGAGTGGGTTGCCATTGCCTTCTCCGTCTAACATGCACAGACTTCATCAGTTCCAATTATTGGTACCTATCCTAGAGAAATATTAGCTTGTATGTAAAAAGGTTCACTATTTATTGCTGTAGCATTCTATCATAATACAAATTATACAGTATGACTGTAGGTAGGTAGACCAAACACACGCACACTTTGTCTAAATACACACACATTGTGTATCCATACATATGTGCATGTGTGTGCATGCTTAGGAAAAGTCTGAAAGGTTATACAACAAATTTCCAACAGTGGTGCTTCTGAGGAAGGGAGTGCCATTGGCAAACATAGGTTAAAAGTTTGACAAATGGGGTGTTTTGCATTTTACTCTGTGTACTTCTTTATTATATTATTTCATGGTGATAATGTATTCTCCCTCCTTCCCACTTGTTTGGATAGCTGGTGGGCCGGGAGTGTGACACAGTAGAATTAATTCGCCAAGCCAGCTCTGCCCACGTCAGTTGAGTTGGAAGCAGCTGCTGGGCCGAGAGCAAGGAGCGCATGTGCGAGGGCCTGGGAGTCCACTGTGCACAGGCGGCTGGGAGAGGCAGCCAGACAGGCCAATTCTGATTCACCAACAGTCACTATCGTATGTCTTGACACTCTCCAAATTGCTTTATTCTTGGTTATCACACGGGGCCCAGAGAGGAATTCAGTGAGCGTGTAAAGCATGGATGGTGATAGGAAAAAAAGCAGTCATGTTTGGGACAACAAGGAACGTGTGTGAAAAGAAATATGTACAGGGATATTCATTATAGCACTGTTTGAAATCTAATACGGGAAATATCCACGTCCATTGATAGGAAAATATGTGAACACATTATGGTATATCTTTTATATGCACTGTTATTATACAGTTTTTTTAAAGTATGAGTTAGAATTAAATTTACTGACCCTTGGGATGTTCATAATCAATTATTAAGTGAGAAAAATAAGTTGCAGAGCAATGTTAATATGTAAACCTAGTTTTTGAAAAATAGAGAACAATTAAAAAATCCTCTTAAAATATAAAAAATATACTTGGCTTATGATTTTGGGGGCCTGGAAAAATCTGATAACATTTCTTTTTTTAAAATTATGGTGATGTATACACAAGCCTAGGAACTGAATGCCTGCAAGTTGTACATTTAACTTAATTTTTGGCCACGCTGCACAGCATGTGGAATCTTAGTTCCCTAACTGGAGGTGGAACCCACCTCCCCCACCCCCCGCAGTGGAAGCATGGAGTCCTAACTATTGGACCGCCGTGGAAGTCCCTAATGTTTCTTATCTTATGGGAGGACTTGGAGGCTGAGAGATTACGGGAGGCTAATTTTGTTTTTATCTAACTTTGTATTGCTTCATTAGTTTTACAGAACAAGGAAGATAAACTTCCTGAGTAAAAAATGAAGTTTCCTAAATAGTTTTTCATCTTAATTGATTTCTAAGAGGTACTTTAAATTTTTTTTTAGTGAGTTAATGAAGTAAAGAATTATGAAAGTAAAAATAGAGTTATCATGTAAATCCCTTGGGTTTAGTATCTGGGTAGTGGAAAGAGAACACAGGAGTAAGGGAACCAACTTTGTAGTTGTAGTTCTAAACTTTCTTATGTGTGAGCTTTAATTTAATAAGGTCATTTAACAACTGTTAAACAAGGGCCTCAGTCTTTTCATCTGTAAAATGAAGAGCTTGTACCAGGAGACAGTGGTCTCCAAGGCCCTTTCCAGGCCTGACATTCCACAGGTTTAGGGTCCTACAGTTCTACAATTGCAACACCTCTTGAGATTTTAGAACATTGCATTTCATTTACTTTTAAATGCCTTTTGTTTTTGTTACATTTTAACAGTCTGAAATTAAAATGCATTTTATAATTGGCACTGGCTATTTTTTCACATTTTTATTATCTCTAAAACTGAGATATCATTGAAGATACAGGATAGTTCTACTTTTCAGTGCCTTTTTTTTTTTTTTTTTTTTCATTAACTATATATTCTTGGCCCCTTTCTGGGCTTCCCTTGCTCCTAATCCCAACAGATTCACTCATATCACCTGGTCGTTCTGGGTAGGGAGAAGCAGGTGGGTGGATATGGTATTTGAGTGTGCAAGGATTTTGTACTTAATTAACTGGTAGGTGTCCTATATGTAGCTGCTGCTTGAGAAGTCAGGTAAATATACATGTAGTTCTGAGGCATCCTACGTAATGCTTCTGAATTTTGATTAGTCTGTCGTAGTTTTGCCTGGTATTTACTTTTTACAGTGTAACACACGTAGAACAGCTTGTAAAGTATATAGTTCCTGAAGTTTGCAGAAAGTGAGCAGATCTGTGTAACTAGTGCTACATCAAGAACCGGAGCAGCATCCAGCATACCCACCCTTCCAGTCATTGTCCCCATGCGGTTTTCTTTTTAAAAGGAGTGAAAGTATATGTCAGGATAGCTCATGGTTCTCTTGGGTGAGTCTGCTGGAAAGGGCTCCAGGTCTGGAGCCAGAATATCAGAGTTGCATCGTGGTCCTATTGCTCTTTCGTTGTAGAACCTTAGGGGAGATACTTTTCTGAACCTCATTTCTTTTTGATAAAATGAAAACAATAACGTCTACCTCACAGAACTGTTGTGAGATCACGTGAAATATTTTGTAGATGGAAAATACTGTCAGTGATGAAAAGCCAAACACAACTGCTAGTTGGTTTTGGTGAGGGAGGTATCCAAGCAGGAGATGATGTGAACCTCAAGTAAGAAGAGAAATGAAGAAGTTTGTTTGATCCCAAATCCATTCTCTTATCTACCAGTATTATCTCCTTTTTTGTTGTTGTTGACATTTGGTATAGTCACTAGTTTCTGTTAAATGCTCCAAAATGGAAATAATATAGAGGAGTAGAGGACCTAAATAGAATCCCCAAAGATGTGGAATTTCTTCCATTTTTCTCTCATTTCCTGTCTTAATGCTGGTGCCTCCTAGAGTTGTGTAAGGCAGAGGCTTTGGCCTCAGATTAGCTGATTTCAATAGCAAATGAATATACCACTCCTTTACAGGCCCAACAGGGCAAGCATGATCCCACCACAGACCCACTTCTGATTATAGTCACAGTGTTCCAAATGTGACCCAAATTGATATCTCTAACCTATATAAAGATTGCATCTTATAAACAGTTCATTTTAAAAATGTAATTTGAAACCTTTCATTAATTCTGTAAATGCCTATCAGGTGCCATGCACTTTACTCAGTTCCAGGAATTCAGTGGTGAGCACATGGTATGTGATTTCATGGAGCTTACAATAGTAGAAAAAAGAGAATGAAATATAGAAAGATATAACTAGAGACTATGAGAGCTATAAAGGAAAAGAATATGATGCTGTGCCTGACCTAATCCAGGTGGTTAGGGAGATTTTACATGGAGAAGTGGCATTTGAGCAAAGATATGAAGGATAAGTTGGGGCTTCCCAGGTGGCCCTAGTGGTAAAGAACCCGCCTGCTAACACAGGAGACTTAAGAGACTTGGCTTTGGTCCCTGGGTGGGGAAGATCCCCTGGAGGAGGGCATGGCAACTCACTGCAGTATTCTTGCCTGGGGAATCCGAGGACAGAGGAGCCTGCAGGCTCTAGTCCATAGGGTCCCACAGAGTTGGACATGACTGAAGCAACTTAGCATGCAATCATGCAAGAAGAATAAGTTAGAATTAATCATGTGAACAGGAAGAGAAAGCTTTGGGTAGGAGGAAGAGCATGCACAACACTAGACCACACACAGAAGTAACTTTTTACTAATAAACTTTCAACCTTTCTGCTGGGTACTGTGCTAAGCACTTTCTTCACACATACTATCTTGTAAATTCCCTATATCACCCTCTGAGAAAGTATTCTTACTCCCATTTTACAGATGCGGAAGCATGCACAGTTACTAAAGTCCTAGAGCCAGAATTTTTTTTTTTTTTTTTAATTTGGCTCCAGCTTTTTTGGCCATGCTGGGTATTTGTTGTTACATGTGGGGGCTCTCTAGTTGTGGTGATCGAGGGTTACTCTTTGTTGCATGGGCTTCTCATTGTGGTGGCTTCTCTTGTTGCGGAGCACAGGCCCTAGAGCACGAGGGTTTCAGTGGTTGTGTCTCGAAGGTTCTAGAGCTTGGGCTCAGTAGTGGTGGTGAATGGGCTCAGTTATTCCATAGCACATGGAATCTTCTCTGACCAGGAATTGCACCAGTGTTTCCTGCATTGGCAGGTGGACTTTTTAATCTACTGTACCACCAGGGATGTCCCTACAGCCAGAGTTGTAATTAGCCTGTCTAACTCCATACTCCATGCTCTTAACCATTATGCTATATTGCCTTCCTTCTGTTTCTCACCATTCTAGCCTGTACTTTATACAGCCGGGAACATAGGTCTGATCTGTGTTACTCCCCTTTACTTCTTCCCTTCAGAAACCTTGATTGTTTCCTATCACCTCCAGGATAACTTCTGAATTCCTTAGTGTGATGTCAGTACCTTATGGTTTAGTGCTCCTCAGCCTCACCATCTGCTACACCTTCCTAAAACTGCACGCCATGGCTCAGATGTAATAAGCTCTGTCTTTGCACATGCTGTTCTCCCTGCTAGAATGCTTTTTTTTTTTTTTTAAACTTCTCTTTTGGTGAAACCATACTCATCCTACTCATACTTTAAGTACCCAGCTTCAATGCCACTTCCTCGGTAAAGCTTTCCTCATCATGCCTTCCTGAGTTAATCCGTCCCTCACAGGGCCTGTAAAACAGTAGCTCCTCCTGTGTTCCTCTTCTGAAGTCTTTCACCAAAGTGAGAATCCTAGAGGTCTTTACTGCTCCTCACCTTTCCCATACTCCTGTTTCCTAAGATCTTGGAGCCTATTCCACAGTGCCTTTTAAATATACCTTTTTAAAGTTCCTACTGCCCTTGCCTGAGAGCAGCAGTTTTACTTCTGCTGTATCTGCCTCTGGACTCAGAGTCCTGCCAGATCCATCCTTTACACAGCACGTAACACGTATGCCATCCTCCTGCTCAGAATCCTTCAGTGCCGCACACTGCTCCTTTAGTAAGTCACTCCTGGTCTCCACTGCGCTTTCCAGTGTTCTCTCACCTTCTGTTCAGCACTACCCAAGGCCTTGTCCTTCGGGCTCATGTTTAGGTGAGTTATAGGTATGTCTCTTCACAGGATTCTGAGCCCATCTCATTCATCTGAACACAGTATTTCTAGGTTGGTTGTTTCATGTTTATAGTTGCATGTCTCTGATTAAATTTCATTAACTCTAAGAGTAACATATCTTAGGCATTTTGGGGACTTTGTATCGTGAATAGTTTTTTCAAAAGGGGTTTGGTCCTAAAGGGAGATTTCAGTTTTTAGAAAAACTGCTTGTTGGGGATTCTGTACTTCTCAGTGATGCCAGATATATGGAATGTTATTTTGTCAAATGGTGTTTAGTGTCTTTAAAGATGGAGAAAATCATTCCAGCTCTGCCACTTCACAAGCTGTAGTAGAAACAGTTTGAACAAGGAATTCAAAAGTGCTTTGAATGAATAAAAAGCTGTGCTGATGGGAAAGGTATATAGGATGTAGCTCAGTTGGACTGGAGAGAGCCATGGATTTAGAAGATGAATTCTGGTTCTGCAGCCTTGGTGGTTGACCCTGAGGGCAGATATTGCCTTCTTTTTTGAAGCCTAGGGTCCTAGTTATAAAAATGTCACTCATTATCAGAGAAATGCAAATCAAAACCACTATGAGGTACCATTTCACACCAGTCAGAATGGCTGCGATCCAAAAGTCTACAAGTAATAAATGCTGGAGAGGGTGTGGAGAAAAGAGAACCCTCTTACACTGTTGGTGGGAATGCAAACTAGTACAGCCACTATGGAGAACAGTGTGGAGATTCCTTAAAAAACTGGAAATAGAACTGCCTTATGATCCAGCAATCCCACTGCTGGGCATACACACTGAGGAAACCAGAAGGGAAAGAGACACGTGTACCCCAATGTTCATCGCAGCACTGTTTATAATAGCCAGGACATGGAAGCAACCTAGATGTCCATCAGCAGATGAATGGATAAGAAAGCTGTGGTACATATACACAATGGAGTATTACTCAGCCATTAAAAAGAATACATTTGAATCAGTTCTAATGAGGTGGATGAAACTGGAGCCTATTATACAGAGTGAAGTAAGCCAGAAAGAAAAACACCAATACAGTATACTAACGCATATATATGGAATTTAGAAGGATGGTAACAATAACCCTGTGTACGAGACAGCAAAAGAGACACTGATGTATAGAACAGTCTTATGGACTCTGAGAGAGAGGGAGAGGGTGGGAAGATTTGGGAGAATGGCATTGAAACATGTAAAATATCATGTATGAAACGAGTTGCCAGTCCAGGTTCGATGCACGATACTGGATGCTTGGGGCTGGTGCACTGGGACGACCCAGAGGGATGGAATGGGGAGGGAGGAGGGAGGAGGGTTCAGGATGGGGAACACATGTATACCTGTGGCGGATTCATTTTGATATTTGGCAAAACTAATACAATTATGTAAAGTTTAAAAAATAAAATAAAATTAAAAAAAAAAAAACAACACAAAACTGTTTAACCTTAAGCAACACATTGAAAAAAATGAAAAAAAAATGTTAATAAACATACTTGCCTTTTAGGGTTCTAAGTTTAGGGGGGTTAATTGAGACATGAGACGTAGCCTTCTTTAAATCTTTGAAATCTGTTAAAATGTTAGGGTTTTTCAATTGTTTAAATTTTTTATCATGACCATGTTAGACACTAGATCCATGTATTTTACTTATTAGTAACATATTGACAGGTTTGGTTCTTGAGTTATCTGGCACCCCACTGAGAAATCTAATCCCTATTAATATGTTTTTGTTCATTTCTGTCAGTGGTTAAAATCATCCTGGTGTGGTAGAAGAAGTGGATTTGAACCAGAAAGACAGAGGTTTCAGTGCTGAGTGAGAGGTGGAGATATGAAAGAGAGGAAGAGGAAGACAGAGAGAGGATGGGAGAGAAAAGAAAAGAGAGAGATGTCCTCTGAGTTTTATGGCTACTTAAAGCTGATTTGAAACAGACCAGATCCTGGACAGTATCATGCTCTCCCAGCTCATGTTCTGAAATTACAAGTTGTCTCGAATTGGCAGTCCTTGCTCAGGCATAAGCAAATGAGCTTTTACAAATAAGCTGAACAATTTCTCTTGGGCAGAAGATAGGAAATCTTCAGCAGAGCTGTCACATGTACTCCAGTGTTGATCTAAGCGGGGACTAGAAGACCATTAAGGGCTCTTTCATCCTTGAGGTTCTGTGATTTGTTGGCCGGGTATAGAAAGCTGGTTTTCTTTAGGGTGTTGAGATCAATGTAATCATAAATTGCACTTTCTCTGTGGCTTTTATTTATGAAACCTTGTAAATGCCAAGTATGGCTCGTATTACTTTTCATTGTACCCCATGCAAAGTTGGAACTACCAGTTTTTGAGGACCTCCTCCTCTCATCAGGATTAATGAAACACCCTTGAGTGCCTCGCTTTGGGCATGGGACCCAGTAGGGTGACAGACAAAGTGCCTCTTTCTAGTGGACTTGCTATTTGGGGGAGAAGGAAGCCCTAACTGGTGAGGTTTTTGACCATGTACTGAGGAAATTCATTTTATTGCAAGATTCTTGTTGTTGAGAATGGTGTCCTGGAGAAAGAATCATGGGAAATTTTTGGAGATACCTTTAGATATGATCTGACCCTCACCTTTTCCTGAGGCCCAAGTTAGGGCAAGTGCCTTGCTTGAAAGCCACAAATACAGTCTGTGGCTGACACAGAATTTCCCTCCAGTCACTTCCAACACCAAACCTAGTGTGTTTTCTATTACTGGCAAGGCTGTCTCCAGGAGTTGCAGATCTTTACAATAAAACTGTTCCTTTTGTTTCTTTGACCTTTCTCATCATCAGTTCTGTGCTTGTGAGCAAACACTATGCTAGACATGTTGCCTGTAGGGACAGAGCCGTTTGCTCCTCTGTGACAGTGAAACAGGGTGAACAGGTTCTTAGGTGTTTTGCAGAAAGACCTCCTTGAGGGAGAAGTGAATAGAGCCTCTTGGATGTCATAATGAATCCTCTCTGGGTTTTGATATGCCCTCTGCTTTTCTCCCCAGGAAGCTCAGGCTTGCCAACACTGCCTCATTACTTAGCCCCTACCCTCTGGAGAGGGAGAATAAGGCCTGGTAAATAAGCTCCAGATCAGGGTTCTGAAGTATTGTCCTTCCCTCCAGCCAATGGTATTTCCTCCAGCCTTCTTTCTCCATGGCTTCTCACCCTTTAGATATGTCCAACATCCCTTCTAGGAGAAGACTTCTCTTCTGTGCTTGCTGATTCAGAAGAGTTTTGGCCCTTTAATGTTTATAAAGCTCTTGCATCTTCAGAAAAAAATTTTAGTGATTACTTAAAAATGCTTTATTTATTTGGCTGCGCCAGGGGTTAGCTGTGGCACACGGGACCCTCGATCTCTGCTGTGGCATGAAAACTCTTGGTTGCAGCTGGGGGATCCAGTTCCCTGACAGGGAGTGAGCCTGGGTCCCCTGCACTGGGAGTGTGGAGTCTTAGATACTGGACCACCAGGGAAGTCCGTTTAGGGGTTATCTTGGAAATTGGAACTGTTGAATGTTTTTGATTAAACAGTTGGTTTTTGGGAGGAGGTAGAGGTGCGAGGCTTCTTTGAGCCACTGAGGATGTGCTGCTGCCTTTTTTTTATTCAATGATTTGAGAGCAGCAGAGAATGGTCTAGAGACCAGATAGACAACTCACTACTCAGGTGACCAAGTCACTTAATTTCTGAGTCTCAGATTTTGTCATCTTTAGAAATAAAACCTACCTTAAGACTTCCTGAGAATTAGATAAAAGGACCATGTAAGAGGATGGATCTGGGCTCAAATTGGGCTCAGATTTTACCTCCAGCACTTATTCTTTGTGACCTTCAGCAAGTTATGTAACCATTCTCAGTTTTCCATTTCGGTAAAATAGGGATAATCATAGTATTTTGGGTTATTGTGTCACTGGGTTATTGTGAGGATTAAACAAAGTAAAGCTAAGAAGTGTTTAGCATAGTGTCTGCCACATACCAAGTGCTCATTAAATGTTAGCTATTAATTACAACAGTAACAGCAACAACAGTAATGATAGTCTTTAGGTATTTATTATGCTGGGACATCAAGTGGCAGAGGAAGGACTTAGAAGGCATTGCATAGGGTAGTGGATCCATAAGCATTTCTCCTGCCAACATTCCTTGTGGGAGGGCCTGTAGGGACTGAGAGAGAGGCTCTCGGTAGGCTTTAGCACGTAGCTTTCTGTGGTGAAAGCTTCCCTCCCAGGCTGGTAGGCTGAGGTGTGAGGTTCAGAGGGACCTCAGAAGACAGTTCGAAGACCAGTCTGGCAGGGTGGAGGGTTTGGGTAAGGGCAGTGACTGTGGAAGGTAAGACCTGGGCCGGGTCCCACAGGACTGTGAATACCAGGCAAATGGTTCGTATTAAGAACCACTCATTCCTGAACCATCTCAGGGGAATAGCTCCCTTCCTTTCTTCAGTTTAAACTTGTAAAAATGATAATACACTTTAAAAAATCATAATGTTTATATCTTAAACAAGAATAATAAATACCCATACACCATATACCACTCAATTCAGGAGATATAATATACCAGATGCCTTGAAAACACCTTGTGCGTTCTGTGTCCATCCCCAATGCCGCCAGCCTCTACCTGAATTCAGATTTTGTGTTAGGTGTCGTTTTCTTCCCCTCCTTCTCTTTCTTTTAAAAATGGTTTTACCACTCTTATCGCAATCTTTCAGGGACCGTGAGCAGCGGCTGTGGAATCCAGCAGGAGCCATGGCCGGCTGACTGCCTGGCTAGGCTGGGAGGAGGGGTGGGGAGGTTCTTCTGGCCGGCTGCCCTGGGAGGGGAGGGGAGGGCTGGGGAAGGGAGGGGAGTGGTGCTCTGTGGTGGGGGAGGGAGAGGCCAGGGAAACTGGCCCAGCTCCTTGGGCTGTCCTGAGGAGCGGGCCCAGAAGCTTGGCAGCTGCAGTGGAGAGGTTCCAGAGGAGAGTTCAACGCCTCTGAGGCCGCACAGCTGGAAGCTGTTGTCTTGAGTTTAAAGCCAAAGGAGGGCGGGAGGAGGACTTCTTGTATTCTTTGGAGACTCAGTATCAATCCTTTCGTGTGCTGGGGAGCTTCAGAGCTGACACAGTGCCAGATGTGGCAATGGTGATTTTAGGAGGCCTGCCTCCTATTTTCACCTCAGACCTTTTCTGGAGTATTGATCATGCCAGTCATTAAATCATGTTTGCCTCTTTGCTTTTCTATAAAAGCTTTGGTTTTTGCTTTGCCTTTACTTTCCTGGTGCATATTTGAATACCAAGAGCAATTGCTAACCACAGACTGCAAGTGATACGATGGGAATAGGATACAGGGTCTGCCCAGGAGAAGAAGTGGGACCATGGAGGTCTCTGCAGCAATGGGCCTCGTTCTGACTCCTTCCAGAACACCCCCACTAACTCAGCACAGTCCTTCTTTGGTGGCCAGAAGGTTGAATTTGGCCAGAAGGTTGAAAAGGCCAGAAGCCTTCCATCCAGATGTAGTTCCGTGGAACAGATTCAAGGAGCCCTAGGTACTATGGGGTATCATAGATGGTTATGCCCACGAGGAATTTACATTCTAGATGTGAAAACAAGACTTCCCTGCATATACAGTCAAGGGAATACAAATGACAAATGCAGTATGTAGACACATTTTCTGATCACCAGTGTAATACGTGGTTATTAAAAATAAACTCAAACATAAAAAGAAATCCAGTGTAGAAAGTCCCCTACAATCTAACCCCATCACAAGATAACCAGTAATCGGGGTGTTGATAAAGTAAAATCCATAGAAGCATACTGATGGAAGGAAAGCAAGCATCCTGGCTGGGGACCTAGTCTCTTTCAGGGAGAAGCACCCCACTAGCTTCCCTGACAAATGGTGAGCGAACTTCCGCTTGGACATCTTGGTGACAAGGGGCCAAAACCCATAAGTAGGAATTGACCTTTAAGTACCACCCTGTGCCTTACTTGCTAGTCAGTGTGCTGGGTTCCCTGGTAGCTCAGCTGGTAAAGAATCCGCCTGCAATGCAGGAGACCCCGGTTTGATTCCTGAGTCGAGAAGATCCCCTGGAGAAGGGATAGGCTACCTACTCCAGTATTCTTGGGCTTCCCTGGTGCCTCAGATGGTAAAGAATCCACAAAGCAGGAGACCTGGGTTCGATCCCTGGGTTGGGAACATCCCTTGGTAGAGGGCATGGCAACCCACTTCAGTATTCTTGCCTGGAGAATCCCCATGGATGGAGGAGCCCGGTGGGCTACAGTCCATGGGGTCGCAAAGAGTTGGACACAACTGAGTACGTATGCTCTCTGGAGTGTCCTCTAGCAGCACCTTTTGCATAGTTCAGTTCAGTTGCTCAGTCGTGTCCGACTCTTTGCAACCCCATGAATTGCAGCACGCCAGGCCTCCCTGTCCATTACCAACTCCCGGAGTTCACTCAAACTCATGTCCATCGAGTCAGTGATGCCATCCAGCCATCTCATCCTCTTGTCGTCCCCTTCTCCTCCTGCCCCCAATCCCTCCCAGCATCAGAGTCTTTTCCAATGAGTCAACTCTTTGCATGAGGTGGCCAAAGTACTGGAGTTTCAGCCTTAGCATCATTCCTTTCAAAGAACACCCAGGACTGATCTCCTTTAGAATGGACTGGTTGGATCTCCTTGCAGTCCAAGGGACTCTCAAGAGTCTTCTCCAACACCACAGTTCAAAAGCATCAGTTCTTCGGTGCTCAGCTTTCTTCACAGTCCAACTCTCACATCCATATGTGACTACTGGAAAAACCATAGGCTTGACTAGACGGACCTTTGTTGGCAAAGTAGTAGTTGCTTAATAAATGTGTGTGGTGTAAGTGCAAGTAAGAAGAGGGGCTTCCCAGTGACCCATGGGTTTCTCTCATGATTGGTGAGGGTCACTGTTTGGTGGGTGGAAACTCTGTGGTTTTGTTTTATGAGCATCAGACATCTTTTCTTTTTAGTTGCAAAGAGTCGGACACTACTGAGCGACTAAGCACAAGAAGTGTGTTGGGCATTTTATAGATGTTATTGAATCTTCATCACAATCTTACAAAATAAGTATCTATCCTTGTTTTACAAACAGAAGAACTGAGACTCAGTGTCCTGCCATTCACAAGCTGTGTGATCTGGGGCAAATTATTTTATCTCTGTGGCTCAGTTTACTCACTGTACAGGTGAGTGATAATAGTATCTACTCTTTGAGGGGAGTTTTTCAGATTAATGAGTTTAACACAATTAATGCACAGGAGACCAGCAGAACAGTGCTTGGCACATAGTCTGCACACAGTAAGCATTAGCTGCTATTTATTGCACCTTGTTTTCTTTCTTGTTCTATTAATAATGTGATCCCTAGCATTTCTACACTTATTTTAATTCTGTATATGGCTTCTCTGTCCTCCCTCCCACCCCTCACACTTTGTTCTTTACAATTCCTCCCTCAGCTTTCAGTCATTCCCTTCCCTTCATCCTGTCCCCACTGTGTCTGTCATTCCCCTTTCCACTCTCTAAGCTTCAACCTCCCCACCCATTGCCTGTCTCCTGTCTGTTATGGCAGCCTTCTGACCTGCTTCCCTGCTGCTAGTCTCATTCATTTATATACCAGAATAATTTCTCAAAGTACACTTCTCATCACACCACATCTCTGTGCTAGAAACAAACGATAAAATAAATATCTAAATCTTTGTTCCATTTCTTGAAGTTCAGAATTTTCCAAATCTTACCCCAGTTCTCCCTTCAAGTCTGTTCCTCCACTATGTCCACATCTTTCTGCTTTCCTTCTTCCTTACTTCTCTCTCCATTTCTATGTGGGCAAGTTCTACCTATGTGTTTTTAGATCCAGATTAAAATATCACTTAGTTTTTATTTTTAGTCCTTCCCTACTCTTGACTGGTTAGAATTTTTGTGTCTTTTTTTTGTGAAAATTAGCACATGCTGTCTTGAAATATAATTTCAAGTCACACTGCTTATCTCCTGTGGAATTATAACCTACCTTAGTACAGATGCTTGGTGTAATTCTTCTTTGTGTGCTCTCTGGGCTTCCCTAGTGGCTCGGAGGGTAAAAAATCTGCCTGCAATGCAGGAGACTCAGGTTTGATCCCTGGGTTGGGAAGATCCTGTGGAAAAGAGAATGGCAACCCACTCCAGTATTCTTGCCTGGAAAATCCCATGGACAGAGAAGCCTGGTGGGCTACACAGTCCATGGGGTCGCAAAGAGTGGGACACGACTATGCTCTCTAGAGTGTCCTCTAGCAGTACCTTTTGCATAGTAGGTGCTTAATAAATGTTTGTGGTGTAAGTGCAGGTAAGATGAGGGGCTTCCTGATGGCCGGTGGGTTTCTCTCGTGATCGGTGAGGGTCATTGTTTGCGGGGTGGAAACACTGTGGTTTTGTTTTATGAGCGTCAGACATCTTTTCTTTTCGGCCCTGGCGGGGAGGCGGGAGCAGACACTGCCGACGGGTCCCAGTGCGTGTGTCTGCTGAGGGGCTCCTGCCTGCCGCCCGAGGTCCCGAGACTCGGCCCCTCAGCCCCTCCCCACCAGTGCTCGGCGGAACAGGGGATTAGGTTCTGGCAGCACAGCTGGGGTTTTGGCGGCCATTCCGCAGCCGACAATAGCGCGCAGTCACCCGGACAGGACAGCGCAGGCCCGCGCTCCAGGGCCGCCGTGGGCCCGGGCACCTGGTTTGGGTGGCCGAGGGGGAGGAGCGGGCGCGGCGCGGCAGCCCGGCCTAGCCACGCAGAAGGTACGGGCTGGAGAGGTTCCCTCGGGGAACGGGGCGGCCATGTCCCGGGGCAGGCGGCGCCCGCGGACGGAGGCCGGCGCTTTGTGTGCGAGCGAGCGGCGTGTATGCTTACGGACGCGGCCCGCCCCGGAGCCGGCAGGAAGCCGCCCCTTGTTTCCGAGGGCCTGCGTCCCGTGCGCTCTCTAAAGCCTCTGTTCCCGGGTCTTACTCCCTGCCCTGCTGTCCTCCAGGCAGGGCTGATCTAACCCGCGGGGCAGCCCGCGGCCTACTCTGCAGCGGCTGGCCAGAGACGGACGGGCTGTCACTGCCGCCTTAAGAGCGCGAAGGGGGAGTGTCCGGGGCTATCAGGTTTGTCAGGCAGGCCTCTGTGAGATGCGTTTCGTTGTGTTTATGCCACAGTTTGCTTTGGCGCTCGCCACTGTCGCAGTTCAGTATTTTTGTCTGCCGGCTCCTCCCCCCGCCGCCCCCACCCCGCGCGTCCTGGGCTCTTGTTTGCGGCCGGCTTCGGCAGCTCCCGCTCGGGCGCGCCGGGGGCCCCCTCCTCCCGGCCCCGACTGCCGCCCCTCCCCCCTCGCGGAGAGTGCCCTGCTCCCCGCTCGCGGAAGCTCGCTGCGCCTTTAAAGAAAGCAGACTCCTGGCTGTGACGCACTTCTGGCTGTCAGCCAGGAAGATCGCTCCTGCCAGGCAGACTGAGAAGAAAACCAACAACTTTTCTTTTGTGTGTGTGGGGTTACTTTCCACTAGACCCCCCCCCCCCTTCCTCCTCTCAAGATTTAAATGCTAATGGTGGATTAAAACCTCTAGATCCGTGTGGCTTTGGGAGTCTGGTAAGGCCCCCCTCCCCTTTCCCCCCTGCACTGAGACTTTTTCTCCCTCACTGTTTCTCTGGGGTTTTGTTCAAACATGGAGGAGGGGGTGCGGTGGACTCTCCCCCCTCACCTCCCTTTCCTGCGCCATCCTTGAAGGGGAGGGAGAGGAGAGGGAGAGCAAATAAACACTCAGAAACAGGCGCTGGGAGCAGAGCTTGCCAACATCCGGGAGTTGGCGCCTTTTAGAGCAAAGGGTCGCTTTCTTTCCCCCTCGCGTAGATGTCAGCGTGTTTTTGTTCGGAGGGAGAAAGCGTGTGCGCCTGCACGTTGAGCTGTAGACAGCTCTGGAGAGCGTCTATTCCTGAGTGAGGCCTGGGTGTGTACACAACGGTGGGGAGTGAAAAAGGTTCATTTTGTCCGCTGGTAGGGACCAGGGGGTGTTGATATAGCAGTGGGGGCAGGTGCTGATAAGCTGCTGGAGTTGGGGGGGTGTGTGTAGTGTCGGGCTGTAGGCCCCAGATCTGGTTCTTGATTGCAGCCCTTGTGCCCACCTCTTTCTGATCTGGACCCTACAGAGCATAGGGGGAAGGGCAGATACTAGTAAGCCACTTTGAAGAAACCAGGGAAACCTTGGTTTCCCTTGCAGTCCTTCTTGTGTTCCTCACCAGGACACTGGGCCAAATTCTAGGCTACACAGAGGGGCTGGTCTGCGTGCAGAGGAGGAGGCCTGAGTCCAAAGTGAGCCCCTTCGAGTGCTTGGGAGTACAGCCAGCACCACTGGTTTGCCCTGACCTCAGGAGTGCAGAGAAACTCTGTGGAGTTGGACAAGACCTCCTGCTCAGAACTCCTCAGGGGTTGAAGAGGACTGTGTTTTCCCCTCATTGGCTTCTCTTAGAGCTGCTGGTTCTTGGGCTTTTTACCTCCTCCTAGCCAGGGCTGCACCAGCAGGATATTTCCTATCCTGTTCTTTATGACATGTGAGCCAGTGGTGACATGAATTGGCCTTTGTTGGGTCACTCTGGAGTAACCCAGCAGATGAGGTCTGGGTGCTTGCCTGAGTGTGCCTCCTCTCCTGTTAGAGGAAAGGAGCACCCTCAAGATAAGGGTGTTCACTCTGGATGTGGGGGTATCCTTTTAGAAAGACGTATGGAGGTCACAAGCAGGCAGGCTGTCTAGGTAAGTAGTGGTAAATCTTGCATGGGCACAGAGTTGGGACAGCCATTTCTCTCGTGAGTTGTGGGCCTTCGGAACCCACGGTAGAAAAGCAGTGGGTCACACAGCTGGAACCTTTGAGGTGAGGGTTTGTGTGGGCTTTGGGTCCCAAAAGTCTGGGAATGGGAGTTAGCACCTAAAAGAATGAAGATTCAGCAGAGGCAAGGGCCCCTGTTCTGAGTACAGTTCTGCAGCTTTCTGAGACCACAGGGCACTTTGGTGTTATCATGGTGTTCATGAGGGCAGTTAGTGGCTAAGAAGTGGTCTCAGAAGGAGCTGGCACCCAATTTGGGGGGCGGGGTGAGGAGAGTAGTGCTGCCACAACTCAAAAGTCTGGCCTTTGGCCTGTATTTGGTCAGTGCTTAAAACTGAAGGTTTTCCAGAACAGACCCCAGAGCTCAGCAACCTGACCCTCCAGTCCTGGTCCTTCCATCTGAGCAGGTGGTTTGCATTAGCTTCAGCCCTGGTAGGAAACCAGGACTAGGTTTTAACTCTTTAAGACCCAGAGAGGGTGCAGGCCAAGTCCCTGCGTGTCTCTTGAGTGTCAAGTTCTTGTCCTGATTTATCTTCTCTGGAGACAGAGGGGTTACCTTAAATGTGGGGATTTATCCTGACATGAGGGAGTTACATTATGTCAGTTGTGAAAATGTCAAGAGGATACAAGACCTTTGGTATAAGGCAGCTGCTTTTGTGTCTTGGTTCCCTTTTGAGCCCAGGGCAAAGAGAGAGTGCTTCTCTGCTGAGGGCACTTCTTTTCAAAGAGAGATAGGTTGGAATTCTGAAGGTGTCCACAGAGGACCTGCATCTCAAGATTTTTATTTGTTAGTTTGTTGATTGAGGGTTTGGGGGGTGGGTTGGGGGTGAGTTGCTTGATTGAATTGGGGGTGAATCTTAGCAGACCTTTCTGTGAAATGGTTCCAGGCTGCAATCGCGGGGATCTGTTTTTCCATCACCATCACCCAGTCTTCTGGGTGGGGCCTGCCTCAGATTTCAGGGGGAGGGTGTGGAGGATGGTGCTCTGGCTGGGAGCCCTAGGGTTTCAAGCCAAGGTCTGCTTAAAGTTGTAGTCCCATTGCCGAGGTCTAGCTGTGCCACTGGCTTCAGTCATTCATTACCCAAGGTGAGTGAATGACTGAGCTGCTGTAAAGGCTCTCACCCCAGTGTCCTGTCTCTGAGAAAGTGCCCCTCTGTGGGATTTGACCTGATAAGGTCTTTCCTTATGTTGAATATTGAATTCTGCCTGTTTGTGTGCCTGGGGAGCACAGAAGAAGGCATTTGGCCTTGACACCAGTATTAGACAGGCTCCCCTGGGAGGACGTAAGGGTTGTGTGTTTTGCCTCTGAGATGAAGGGAAGAGGTGGGTCAGGTCATTTTTAGCAACACAGCTGTGGAATCTCTCAGAGGCGGCAAGATCCACCTCCGGTTGCAAATGCAATTTCTGACTGCAGTTTTAGGCCTCATCAAAAGGACAGTGAGTCTGGAGAGGCAGCAGGGGGGTTGACGGGGAGGTGATCAGGGCCTCATTGCCCTTGTTCCTGAATACCTCTGAGGTTTTATTTTTTTTGCACTTGGACATTGCTGCCTTAACTCCAAGGGCCAAGCGTGGTCCTTGTGATAACTTTGACCAACCACAGAAAAGACTTTGTGCAGTTCAGTAGTTGAGGCCATCTGCCTTCATCCTGTCGAGGGAGCAAGACAGTCAGTGCCCATAGATGGGCCGCACTGGGTGAACATCATCAAAAACCGAGGAATACATAAGCCCCTTAGCTTCTCTGCCCTCCTGAGAACTCTTCGTTAACCACTACACTTGCTTTTGCCAAAACCTGGGTGAATTGGCTCATTTCCAAAACTGTGATGTTTGTATGGCAGGTGGAATCACATTGGGTTTTGCAGGGTCAGGAAGCAATTAATTACAATTAGCATTTAGTTATATTTAGCATTTAATTATTCTATTATTTCGTGCGCTTCTATGTTTAATTTTACTTCCTCTGTAAGCCCCTCAAAGCAGGGACCATGTCATTGTCTCCCATTTCCCATGTAGCTTCCAGCACAGGATGAGCATATGTAAGGACTAAGAAAGTAACCTTTTTGGTTGGTTTTATTAAGCAGAGTACACTTGCAGAGGAAGGCCTAAGAGATGATGGGTAGTGGATTATCAGATTTAGGTATCTCTTTCCCCTATTAGACAGTGAGCTCCTTATGGACAAGCATGGCATCTTATCCCCAGCACCTTGTATTCAGATAGTACTCAGCATGTGTTGGTCCCACAGAGCCCACAGCTTGGAGATGCTGATATATAGGGAAAGTTATAGGTGATGTGGCTCTTGCCACTCTTGTTCCTCCTCCTACTGGAGTAGTGACAGACTTGGCACCCATGGCAGTAAGAGGTGGGGGGGTGAGACTGATTACTCTCATGAAGATTTGTAGGAGTTATGTGAGCTGCTAAGAGATGTTGGGGAATATGTAGTCACCGGGGTGTGTGGTCTCTTGAGCAGTTTGGCAGACAGATGGAAGATTCCCACTGGAAAGGAAAATTGGGAGTAAAAATACCAGAACAAGTACCTGATCTTTCATTAACTGTCCCCTGGGATCTCTACCAGCATTGGATTTGGCTTCATCCAGTCTCCCATGGCACCCCGCTCCAGTACTCTTGCCTGGAAAATCCCATGGATGGAGAAGCCTGGTGGGCTGCAGTCCATGGGGTCGCGAAGAGTCGGACATGACTGAGTGACTTCCCTTTCACTTTTCACTTTCATGCGTTGGAGAAGGAAATGGCAACCCACTCCAGTGTTTTTGCCTGGAGAATCCCAGGGACAGGGGAGCCTGGTGGGCTGCCGTCTATGGGGTCACACAGAGTCGGACACGACTGAAGTGACTTGGCAGCAGCAGCAGTCTCCCATTGGAGCCATGTCTTTGATATTGCTGTGGGGGATACAGAAATCCAGAATTTGATGGTTTTCCCCAAAGACTTGGTTATTGTTAATTAGGCAGACTTTGGGTACCTACAGAAAGAGCCAGAAATCAATCTTTTTGCTTAAGGACTGTGATCATTTATTGAATACCTACTGTGTGCCAGGCACTATGCTATTTGCTTTATGTGTTTTGTCTTGAAGCATCACAGTAAATAACCTGGAGAGGTTTTTGCAGATCCTTTTTTGCAGGTGAGGAAACTGAGACTAAAAGAAGTTAATGCTACTTGTCCAAGGTCACAAGAGCTTGGTCACATGGAATCAGCATTCAGACCTAGGTGTGTCTGAAAAACCATGTTTGTTCCACCTTTTAAGGGCACCACGTCCCAAAGAGTAGGGCTGAAGTCCAGCTTTGAGTGTTGTATTTTCTAAGGGACAGAAAGATTGTGTGTAGAGCTTGTGGACGTTAAATTAAATGCAGAGTTCTTTATTGTCAGCTATGACACTGTATGTTATATAGAATGATTTTGATGTATGCTCTGAGCTCTCCAAA
The DNA here is from genome assembly GCF_019923935.1 of Bubalus bubalis. NCBI lineage: Eukaryota > Metazoa > Chordata > Mammalia > Artiodactyla > Bovidae > Bubalus > Bubalus bubalis. The sequence goes on from NC_059172.1 coordinate 33,185,684, forward strand.
AACTCCCATGGTGTCTTGGTAGATTAAGTGCTGAGTAACTTATCGAAGCTGGTAAATGAAGCCATTTCCCCCTTCTTCCTTCATCGTGGATATCTGATGTAATTAACCACCCTGCCTCTTCTCTTGGGTTCCAGGTGCATCGGGGTGACTGTCTGGTTTCACCAAGATGACGCTCCATGCCACCCGGGCGGCTGCACTCCTCACTTGGGTGAGTGGTTTTCCTCTGCTTTTGTGAGCCACACTTCTCCAGGAAGCTTGGGAGAGGTGAGAGAGGAGTTCTCTAGGAGTCAGGGCTATGTAGAGTCTTCTCTCCAGATAAAGAAAACACAGTTTTCTTTTGCCTTTCCCCGTAGCTTTTTTTTAATTGGGGTATAATTGATTTACAATGTTGTGTTACTTTCAGGCGTACAGCAAAGTGAATCTGCTACACAAATACATATACCCACTCTTTTTAAGATTTTTTCCCCCATATAGTCCATTACAGAATATTGAGTAGAGCTCCCTGTGTTGTACAGTAGGTCCTTATTAATTATCTATTTTATGTGTAGCAGTGTGTATTTGTCAGTCCTAATCTTCGAGTTTATTCCTTACCCCCTTGTAACCGTAAGTTTATTTTCTACATCTGTAACTCTATTTTGGTTTTGTAGATAAGTTCATTTGTGGCCTCTTTTTAGGTTCCACATTTAAATGGTATCATGTGGTATCTGTCTTTCACTGCCTGACTTACTTCATTTAGTATGAGAACCTCTAGGTTCATCCTTGTTGCTGCGGATGGCATTATTTTGTTCTTTTTATGGCTGAGTTCCCCTCAGTTTTTAAAAATTTATTTATTTATCTGTTGGCTGTGCTGGGCCTTCATTGCTTCAAGGGCTTTTTCTCTAGTTGCGACGAGAGGTGGCTACTCTGCAGTTGTGGTGCGTGGGCTTCTCACTGTGGTGGCTTCTCTTGTTGCAGTGGTGGGCTCAGTAGTTGTGGTGCATGGGCTTAGTTACTCTGAGACATGTGGGATCTTCTGGGACCGGGTATCAAACCCATGTCTCCTGCATTGGCAGGTGGATTCTTTACCACTGAGCCACCAGGGAAGCCCTCCCCTTGGTATTTAACTTTAATTATTTCTGATGATGTTGCTGCTGACAAGTGATCCATGACTTCACTTGTATAGCTTAGAAAAGGCCTCTCTGAGGTATATACTCCCTTTCAGTGAAGGGAAGGGTGGCTGCAGAACAGCCCGGCAGCCCATGTTTGCCCCCTCCGTGTGCATGTTTCTTTCTTTTTTTTTTTTTCCTTTCACGTTTCTGAAAAAGGATTGATGCTGGATTTCGTTGACGTGTAGGGACTTTGGTCTTGAAAGGCCTTTAATCTCAGGGCAAGGTTCTCCTTGCTTTCTTTACTGTGTTTCTGTCAGCTTCCATTGTCCTCCTAGTGCCTTGATTACTTCACCAAAATTCTTCTCCTATGTCTTTTCATATACTTCTGCCTAAGACAATGGCAAATGACAAAATAACGCTGAGCATTGGGAACTTAAAGGTACAGAGAAACAGAAACTGCCACACAGTGTAATGATGACATGCGAGGATCTTAGAGGCAGACAGCCCAGCTTAATTAGAATTGTTGCTCTGGCTTATCTGTGTGACCCAGGACAAGTTACTTAGCCTCTCAGCACCTCATTTTAAAAATGGAAATAATAATATTACCTCATGGAGTTATTATGAGAATATGAGATATGTCTGTAAAAAACACTTAAATATTAAAATATTGCCTGGGGGAATTCCCTGGCAGTCCAGTGGTTAAGACTCCATGCTTCCACTGCAGGGGCATGGATTTGATCTGTGGTTGGGGAACTAAGGTCCTGCATGCTGTACAGAGTGACCAATAAATAAATAAGTTAATAACACGTCACACAGAGTGACCAATAAATAAATAAATAAATATGCTCCACAGAGTGGCTGATAAGTAAATAAATAAAATGAGTAAGTACATACAGTACTGCCTGGGCATGCTATTTGGTAGAGGGTATTTTAGTAGTCACCCTAACTACTGATCAAAAAGACTAATTAAAGAGCCAACTTTAAGAAAAAATTACAGAATTAGGAAATGAATGTTTAATTTCCAAGTAAGGTGGATTTACTAAAACTGTCTTTATAATCACTGTCAATTCTGTAGTCAGGAAATAATGTGTTTAGTGTCCAAAACGTGTGTTCTTAATCTTCAGCTTCTGAAATAGATTCAAATTTTAGTTGTATAGTTTAAGATGGGTGTTTTATATTTATATTTTTATTTACATTTCAGTGTTTTATGTCTGTATTAGAAGCATTATCTCTTTCTCCTCTTCCCCAGGAAAAGACTGGTTGAGTAGTGTCTGTGTGCCTAGTTCAGTTGATGAAGTGATCTTTAGGGGTCCTTCAGCTGCATTGTTTTAAGTTTATCAGTTTATTTATATTGGTTTTAGGCTTGGTTTTATAGTGACTACTACAGTTTACTGAGAAGACACAAAAAAGACTGGTTTTATTTAACAGCAGATACTTGTATGCTTTTTTGAAAAATCAGAGTGAACGTACATTAATATATTAAAATATAGTTAGATACAATTTTTCAATTGAAATACATTAGGCAGCTAAGTGGATTTTATAACACTGTAGCAACATGGAATAGTGTTTGTTAGTGAGAAGAGTGGCATCCACACAGACACATGCATGTGACAATCACAGCGGTGATTTCTTTTTTAATGACCTAGGAAAAAAGAGAAATAAATCAAAATGTTAGAAGTACAGGTATTAAAATACTAGAGTGAGTGGAATTTTTTGTTTTCCAAGTTTTCAGTGATTTATTTTCTAATGTAAAGATAAACCTATATTTTATTTAAATTGAAATAGGGCTTGAAATTATTCTGTACCCAGCAATTATAGTGAATAAATTGTTGTAGGGAATGTAAGGAACTTTAAGATTCAGCCACCGTAAATGACCCTGATAGCCTCACAGGAAGTTCCTGGGTTCTTCAGTGAGCTTGGCCCTCTCTCACATTTTATATCCTGACTAGAGATGAAGGAGCTTGTCTGCTTCCTCAGCTTTCAAATGATTTCCCATTTAAGAGCAAAATAATGCACAGGAAGGAAATATATTTTTATATCCATGAAAGAAACTGTTGCTGAGTTATTGCTTAATTGATATGAGATGAATCCTGATTCCTCAAGTTAAACCAGCTAACTGGTATGATTTTTTCCCAATCTTGTTAGTGAATGAGCATTCACAGCCCTTGAATGTATTTATGTAGGTTCAGATATTAAAAGAAGATAGTTTTTTGATGCTTAAGTCATTGTAGTCTCTTCATTTTCAACAGATAGAAAGGGACCGTGGCTTGGAATATTCAGAATCTTCTTTAAAAATGCACACGGGCCTTTTCTAATTAGATTAAGCACACACACACACGCACACACACCTGTGCCCCTAAAGATAGTATAAATGAAGAGCATGTGCATGCATGCACACACACACACACATGCCCCCAAAGATGGTATAAATTATTATCTTTAAGAGTCCAATGAAAGGTTCTATTTTATATTCCACATTTAAATTTTTTTTTTACTTTCAATCCACTTTAATTTAGATCATTTAGAAGTTCTCAATATAAAATTATTTAATGGAAATAAGTACTATCGTTTCTGTAACTGATGACTGATTTTTTTTTTTTCATTCTCATGATTCTCCAGTGTAGTCAGCTAATTTAACTAAGAAGTAGAAGTATTGCTGGATCTGTTTCATTATTTTAATTTTTATTAACCATAGCAGAGCCTTGCATTTAGTCCTCTTACTTGATAATGTGTTCTTTCATCCACAATTTCATTTGAACACACACTGGCCCCCTAAAGTAGGTAAGTTTGACAAGCGAGAAAATAGGCGCAGAAAGAAACAAAATTGGTAACAAATGTTCCTGGCAAGTTAGTGGACGGAGGAGCTGGATTCAAAATCCTTGTCTGGGAGCCTCTTCTAGTGCCTGTTGAAGAGCACATTTGAGGGGGAGGGACAAATTAGGGGTGTGGGATTAACTGCTACACTAAATAGAAAAGCACCAAGGATATACTGCATAGCACAAGGAATTATTTGCAGTGTTTTGTAATAACCTATCATGGAGGATAATCTGCAAAAATACTGAATCACTGTGAAACAATTTTGTCAATCAACTACTTCAGTTAAAATAAAGAGTACATTTAATAGAATGTACTCATTTGCGCATAACTGCTACTCTGAAGTTTTTAAAAATACCTTGTAAAGCAGGATATGTCTCCCTTCTCCCTCGGTCTTGCATATGTGATTGACTGACTTAGCAAACCCTTCCTTCCTAATAAGGAATCGCAAAGGTAAACTTTAGCCCAGACTTCTGCACTCGGTACCAGTGGAATTTATGAGGTTTTCCCGTAGAAGTCAACCATGCATGCTTGTTGAATACCCTCTGTACCTGGTTCATCTGTGTGTGACTGCTGGTGAACTTTCTAGTGGCAAAGACTGAGTTAGATGAATGCCTGCCTGAAGGCCAGGAATGGGAAAGGTGATGGAATCTGAATTGACACGTTTTTCTTTGGGGTTTGTAGCTCTTCGTTTCCTTCCTCCCTCCTTTTTCTTTGTTATCGTGTGTTCCCATCGTTTCTCCCTGCCTTAGCCAAAGTTTCATGTCTGGAAAGAATTTAAAAATGCATCAATTATGAGATTTTATGTCTGTGTGGGAGCATATGAAATATATCTAGTATTTAATATCAACTTTAAGTGGATACAAAATTCAGATTTCAAGAGCTATAAAATCAAGAGATACAAAGGGCTGTAAATGTAACATCTGAGCTGTAAACATTCAAGAAATACAAAGGGCTATATAAAAAAAGCCTTTCTTTTTCCTACCCCTCACTCCCAGCCTCAGGTTCCTCTCTTGGGGTACAAGTTTCTTTCATTCTTTCTAGAACCATTTTATGCCCAATTACATTTAAAATACACCCGAGTGCTGGAACATTCTAGGAGAACTTAAGCTCTTATTCAAAGGATAAGAAGCCAAAGGAAGGACTCTGAGAGCAGCTTTCAGGTGGCCTTTAGTGGATGAGTTGGTGCAGCAACATTCCTTTGCTGAAATTAAAAGTCCTAGAATCGCCTGTTCCTGCATTCCTTTAGCTGCAACTATAGGCTCTCAGAAAGGGCTTCCCAAGTGGCACTAGCAGTTAAAGAGCCTGCCTGCCAATGCAGTGAGACATAAGAGATGCGGGTTCGATCCCTGGGTTGGGAAGATCTCCTGGAGAAGGGAATAGCAACCTACTCCGGTATTCTTGCCTGGAGAATTCCATAGACAGAGGAGCCTTGTGGGGTACAGTCCAGGGGGGTGCAGAGAGTCGGGTACGACTGCAGCAACTTAGGACGCACACAGGCACTCAGAACAAGCAGAGTTGCCAACACCTGGGGAAAGGAGCAAACCCCAGGGCTTCTTGCACTAGACGGTTTCACCAAGTGCTTCCCTTTGCCTCGCAGGTGAACAGTCTGCGCCTGGCTGACCCGGTGGAGGCTGTGCTGCAGCTCCAGGACTGCGGCGTCTTCATCAGGATCATTGACGGCATGTAAGTCTGCACTGCCTTCCCTGCAGCCTCTAGTGCAGCTGTAGGCTGCGGTGGGAACTACATCTGTTTCCTTTCCTGGCTGGCCAGAGAGCGCCACCGGATTGGAACGTCTTCCAATCACTGTGTGTCTCTATGAGAGAGGTTTCACTCTGGTCCCGTCTTGAGGCTTCCTCGCTCTTTCGTAGGAGAGCTGCCAGGTCTCTGTTCTTACCTCTGGGAGCCTGCCCTGGCGTTCCCTGTCCTCTTGTCTCAACAGGAGTCTTCTACAGCCCTCCTCCTTATCTCACAAGATCATCCTTACCTCACAAACCCTCTTTGCAACCTTTGGGGCCAGGAAGAAGAAAGGGGAAGCTCATAAACTTGAGAGAAAGAAGCAGGACCTAAAAATCTTTTAACTTGTTAGCACTGCACAGATTTATGCCTTTCTAACCCATTAGTGCATTTCTGGGGTTTTCACCTACCTCATTTAACTTATTCTCTGAGGTCAGTTAGCATTTGGTAAGCTGCTTGTCATGTAGCCAGGATCTCAGTTTAGGCCTCTTCGTTTTAGATCTGTGTCTTTAGCACATTTCCTTTGAACTTCACAATTATCTGAGAAATGAGTGGAGTGGGCCCTCCTCCTCTTGTCTCACCTTTCTGGAACCCAGCAAAGATGGGTCAAGCCATAACCTATATTTATTTTTTTAAAGCTTATATGGTTCATCTTGTTTCCTGTACCCTCAACTTTAAGGAATTATGAAGGGCAGACTGACTGACCTTTTACTTCTTTGTGCTATGGGCAAAAGTATAGGGAAACCATGATTGAAGGAATTGGGGGGACAGTGGAGAGGACCGACTTTCCCAGTTTAAAGGAAAGCACAATAGATGCTGAGTCCCCCGGACCAAGATCTGAAGTGTTGAGGCATCCTATGGGGCTCAGTGATAATCTGCAATGCAGGAAACACAGGTTCGATCCCTGGGCCAGGAAGATCTCCTGGAGGAGGAAATGGCAACCCACTCCAGTATTCTTGCCTGGGAAATGCCATGGAGAGAGGAGCCTGGCGGGCTATAGTCCATGGGGTCGCAAAGAGTCAGACACGACTGAGCGACTGAGCACACACACACCTGTATGCGTTGTATCCACACACAGCATGGGGCAACTGGAATTCAGCATCTCTGTGAAGCAGGTTGGCTGCATTTATAGGCAGCAGCTCATTGACAGGGAAACAAGGTAGAACTGAACTTGTCAAAGGCAGGGTCTGGGTCTAATTCATCTTCAGGTCCTCTACACCTAACTTAGGACTGTGGTGATTAGTTTTAATTAATGTTTATTAGGTGAAAATGAGTGAATGAACATATAGTTGATATTCTAGTGGGGCTGAGTGCCCCACGACAGATGTGTTTTCTAGAGTGGGTTTTTTTGGTTTTTTAATCTTTTGAGATTTATATTGTTAATGAGATGTCTAATATGATTTCTTAAAGGTCCCTGTGGCTCTGACTGGCCCACTTGCCTTAGTGAAGGAAGCCACTGTATTTTCTTATTTTGGTACAGACACTGCCATTTTCTTTTCTTTTGGTTGCACCACATGGATTATGGGATCTTAGTTCCCTGATCAGGGATAGAATCCGGGCCCTGGTAGTGAAAGTGCTGAGCCCTGACCACTGGACTGCCAGGGAATTCCTGGACAACACCATTTTTTTCCCCGGTTACCCAGACACAGGACATTTCAACATCATTTTGAATTTTCCCCTCACCTGGGCACTGATTTCTAATGTCACCATCTTCTCAGTTTGTCCTTTCAGGAGATTTCTCACATCCCTTCCTCTGCCTCTGGATACCAGACTCTCATGACTTCATTCTTCTCTAACCTATCCTTAGTCCTGGGTATCCCTGTAGTGTGATCTCAAGACCTTCCTCCATCCTGCTTTCAAAACTGTGTGCTCAACAGCTCATGGATCTCAGCAACTCTTCATTGCCAAGAGGTTGAAATCTAAAAACTTCAGTTTGGGTATTCAGAGCTTTCATCAGGGGCCCATTTCTTCCCTCCAGTCTTGTTTCTTATTCATTTCTACCTCTACACCCAACTCTCTGTTTTTTTTTTTTTTTTGGATCTTGTAGACTTTCCTAAATTCTGACCTTTGTTAATTACATCATCGTGGTACTGCTTAACTTGTTCTTCCCCTTGTTGCCTATAAACTGGTAATTAGATCTAAATTTAATTAGCTTACGATTTTTTTTCAAGGATACTTCATAGACGGAGTTGTGTACCACCTGTAAGTCAGCATTTTGTAACTCATAATGTAACTAGTAACCATTTTGCAAACCCTAATGAAAGTAGATCTAGGCAACTAACATCAATGGCCAGTAAAACATTAGGCTGGCAGTACCTAACCTACAATTTAATTTTAACATCACCAAAGGAGAGACAGCCAGGTATGACTTCCTCATTGTAACAGATATAGTGTGCAGCATGGATGGATCAAGCTTTTGCTTTTGAGGAGATAAATTTCCTTGTCTGATGACAAAAGCTGTAGATGTGTCCAGGGGTGCGGATGTATATCCTTGGTTTAGCCACTGTAAGTTTATAACCCAGTGGGAAATTTGCATAAGGCAGGTCAAAATTTCAAGATGCCCATTTTCCAAGTTATTTTCTAAGGTGCTGCCTGAGCTTTAGATTAGAAGAGACAGGTGGGGAGAAGAGTAGCAGTGGGGAGAGAGGGAGTGTGTGTGTTGGATGGAAGTGCTACTGAAATCCCAGGTTAACCCTGATCACAGATACAGGGCAATGCTGACCAGCTTTCTATGGGAAAATGTTATTGGTGAATGTGTTCTGGCTGATTCGTTTATGATGCTCCTACTGTTGCTAACAGAAATCAGACACCTGGTTCTCAGGGAAAGACAGCGGAGGAGGGCTAGGTTGGCAGCGGATAGAATCTGTGGGAATTGAACAAATGCTTGTTCCTTGGCCACTTGGCTTTCTCTCTCAGAAAATTGATTAGAGTCAACGCCTTTGACAAGTTTTTCCATTTTTCTGTGTGTGAATTCAGTTCAGTTCAGTCGCTCAGTCATGTCCGACTCTGCAACCCCATGAATTGCAGCACGCCAGGCCTCCCTGTCCATCACCAACTCCCAGAGTTCACTGAGACTCACGTCCATCTAGTCGGTGATGCCATCCAGCCATCTCATCCTCTGTTGTCCCCTTCTCCTCCTGCCCTCAATCCCTCCCAGCATCAGAGTCTTCCAATGAGTCAGCTCTTCACATGAGGTGGCCAAAGTACTGTAGTTTCAGCTTTAGCATCATTCTTTCCAAAGAAATCCCAGGGCTGATCTCCTTCAGAATGGACTGTGTGTGAATAGCCTGAACCAAATAGGCTATCCCATCTCTTTGATATCTGCAAATCAAAGTTCAGTGGAGGCATTTTCCCAGAAAACTTAAAGCCCTGATATTTACCTTACGGATGTTGATCTCTGCTCATCCCAGTTAAAAGCATTCCTCATCGGTCAGTCAGTATTCCTACCTTTCAGCTCACACAGAGTGGTCACTTAGAAATGATGCACATGGGTCTGTGAGTGTTGTAGGAATGCCTGAGAAGGAGGGGGAGACATGACTAGCAGTGGTTCTGTTTGGCTTCCTGCCAGAGATGGGACTTGAATGCAGTCTTCTTAAAGGATGGGCTGTGTTTCCCCAGGACCAGCGTTTTCCAAAGCATGTTCCATGCAACTGTGCTATCTCAGGGGCTCAGTGGTAAAAAAATGGGTTTTGTGGTCAGATATGTTTAGGAAATAATGCATATTATGCCTTCTTCTTTAGAAAATGTTCAGTTGGGTTTAACCCAGTATTTCTCAAACATTTAACCGAAGTACCATGTTTATTTTTTTTTTATCAAATGGAATACACTTAGGTAAATTACTACTCTGTGATGAGGCAAAGAAAGAGTCACAACATTCCACATTGTGGGTGGGTAGGGAGGATGGCTCTTTTGGAAGTCTGAGGAGATTAGCATCTCTGAAGGAATTTGTAGGTGTCCCTAATCACAGACCAGCTACCCAGAGTGCTGCTTGTGGGGCTTCCCTTGGAAGAAGCCCTTGTAATCACTCCGGAGCTGGATGGAGTAACTCCCAGTCTTGGCTGGGATGCTTCTGTGCTTTGCAGGGGGATTCTCAAGTCTGCCCTGCCCTCTGGAAAGTTGATTGAAACCTGGAGATGTGGGATCTGAATAATAGGAAGCCTTTTAATCAGTATCTTCATCTGTAGCCTTGATTGAAAAGTCAGCTTTCTAACTTCTAAATGAGGGTAGTCACTTCTGAAAATGAAACGGCATTTAGCCAAAGGGGCTGGGGCCAGGCCTGTATGAGAGCGCCCCCTGCTGCTCCCTGCTGTCCTTGCTCTTCACACTTCGCTCACCTTTCCACTTAAACCAGCGTCGGGAAGGTCACAGATCAAGAGTGATCGTCCCTTGGCCTGGCCCCTCGGAGACCACCTCAGCCTTCAGCCTTGTGAGTGTTGAACTTTGCCGGGCCACTTGAGAGCCTTGTTCCCATCTGCTCTGTCAGTTCTTGGATCTGATTTCCTGTTTCCGTAGTCCTCTCACTCTAGCCGCACACATAGTGTGCCCGTACTTGTCCTCTTGTCACATGTTCCCAGGCGTCCTGACCTTTTACGCTGAGCCATTCTGGACTATTGACCCCAACTTCCCCTCCATCTGTGCTGCCTCCATCACTTCTCGGCCTGCTTCCCACAGAGCTTTTCCATATTCACAAATGGGGTGGCAGAGTGCCGTCTTTTCCAGGAGGGCCTCAGGCCTCAAGTCCCCACTTCTCAGCCACCACACAGTTCCTTCTGGGTAAATGGTGTCTTCTCCCCTGCTTCCAGCGCCTGGCCTGGCTCTCCATCAGATCCAACAGAGACCCAGCCTGAAGGGATGGGAAGGTGGTAGGTAATGCAGTAGCCAGGAGGGAAGGCTGGCCAAGTACTCTGGTTCTAACACTTCTTCTTTTTCTAGCCTTGGCTCTGATGAGGGGCAGCAAATCCTGCAGCGGCCGGTGCTGGAGAGACTGGAGTTTGTGTGCAGTTTTCTGCAGAGTAAGCACCTTTCTTCCTGGCTGGGAAGGAGCTGCTTCCTGGGGCTCGGGCGGCCAGAAGAACCAGGTCTCAGGTGTCGGGAGGGGCAGAGGCTTGAGGCCACCCACTGTGTGCCACCGAGATGAGTATGGCCAGGGTGGCTTCTCTGTGTCTGGCCTGCACCAGTGGGGGAGAGTATCACTACAGTCCCAGAGTATGAGTCTGGGATCCAGGTAGAGCAGGGGGTTGATTCTGGGGACTCATTACCTTGGGTTCCCATTCCTTCCACTGCAAGGAGACAGAAAGATCCGTGTTACCTTCTTCCCCTTGCTGGGAGAACAGTTTCCCATGGTAACCCTAAATTAATTGCGTAAGTGATAGGTATAGGGGCACAGGCAGGGTAAGAGTGAGATCTTGCCCTTCTATTCTATTGTTTGTGTGACCTTTCTAGACATGGGTTCCCTGTCTATAAAATGAAGATGATTAACAATTGCTCTTAAGATTGACATGCAGAGTAAATAAAGATACATGCAAAGCTTCTAGTGGGCTTCCCAGGTGGTGCTAGCAGTAAAGAAACTCCCTGCCAATGCAGTGAGACATAAGAGATACAGGTTTGATCCCTGCATTGGGACAATCCCTTGGAGGAATGCATAGCAACCACTCCAGTATTCTTGCCTGCAGAATCCCATGTACAGAAGAACCTGGTGGGCTACAGTCCATAGGGTCAGAAAGAGTCACCTGAACAGCTGAGCACACGGGCAGTCAGAGCTTCTAGCGCAGTGCTTGTCGGTCCCCTCCCCCATAAGGCTGTGGACACAGTTCTCACCTTTGATCCAGGCGCTCTCTGCCATCCCCACCTCAAGAGGCTTATAAGAAAGGTGATGATGGATTAAGATAAAGCAGGGTATTAGTAATTGAGCCCAGCCCCCCTGGCAGCATAAGAAGCAGGTATCCCCCCCAACCCTGGTCTGACTCAGCTGCAGGCAGGCTTCCTCTGCACCCTCAGTTGGAAGGAGACTCTGCAGTGACCTGGAATCTGGGCTCCTCCTCTGTGGTGCTGAGGGGGAGTTGGTGTGTGGGTGGGTGAGTGCTATATCAGGCCCCAAATCTGCTGTGAATTCCCAGCCTGTTTTCTCCTTGAACTGTCCCTGTAGTCCTTGGACTAGCCCAGGATAGAATTAACTTCAGGTGGAAATGTGTGTGTCGTCTCCTGGCCCCACCGGTTTTCTGATTATCTCAGGGATGGTTCCCAGGAAATTCACCTTATTTTCTATATTATTGTCATTACAGAAAACCGAAAACATCCCTCTTCTGCAGAATGCTTGGTGTCAGTGCAGAAGGTGATGGAGGGCTCAGAGCTGGAGCTAGCGAAGGTACCTGTGGAAAACGAACCTGATGGGGGTGAGAGGGTGGCACCAGAGGGGCCTGCTGGGGGGCCTTCTCTCAACCCAGAAGTGGTGGGGGCTTTATTTCTGAGCCTTGTGGAGGTTGGTGGTAGGTCAAGGCAGCCACCTAGCTGAGGCTTGATTCAGCCAAGGATTTTAGCCCATCCTAATGACCAAGAGATTTACTGGACCATTACTGTGGCCTCTGTGGACAGCTGGCAAGTCAGGCCTTAGCCGGCTGTCGTCATATTTTTCTTTTTAGCTCAATCCAGTTCACTCCCCTTCTGTTTCTGGGTGCTGTCGTATGAAGGATGCCTTAGGTGTCATACCCTGGGTTCCATGAGTGCAGGGATTCTGGCTCCCGGCTTTTTGCACAGTGAGCACTGAATCCTCGATCAAGAGGGATGGGGTGGGGAGAGAGGTGGGAGTGGGGTTCAGGACGGGTGACACATGTACACCCATGGCTGATTCATGTCAACGTATGGCAAAAACCACCACAGTATTGTAAAGTAATTAGCCCCCAATTAAATAAATAATTTTTTTAAAAAAAGAGAAGAAAAGTGTTTCCTGATACAGTTAAGGGCAGCAGCCTGGGGCTGCTGAATTCTGGGAGAGCTCGGAGTCCCCAGAACAGGGCAGGGGTTGGGGCCTGAGCAGAGAGGCAGCCCTGCTCAGCAGCCGCTCCTGCTTGCTCCTAGGTGGCCATGCTGCTGCTGTACCACTCCTCCATGAGCTCCAGGAGTCTCAGGGACTGGGAGCAGTTTGAATACAAGATTCAGGTAAGCCCTGCGCCTCCATCCCACCCAGCAGGCTTGCCCATGTTTCACTCCATGCCAGTTGTTTTTCTCTAAACAACATGCATTGTTCTTTTTAAAAATTATGTTATAGTAGTAACAGCCATTCAGTATAGAAAGTCTGGAAAATACCAAGAAGCACAAAGAAGGAAATAAAAGTTGCTGGTAATCGCATTCTCAGCAGTAACTGCTGACTTTTAAAGGATATACGTCCAGGCCCTTTTCACGTACATATGTTTAACTGTACCTGTACGTGAACTGTGTTTGGATAATACATAGAAATTATTTTTCCCTCTTGTGTGTGCTTCTGTATGTTTAAGTGGGTGTTTTACACAGACTGTCACTGCATTTCACCCTCCTTTCCTCTAGTAGGACGGATCAGTGAGGGTGTCTTTGTCTATCGTGACAGTCTAGCTCAGAGCGGTTGCCCCTCTTCCCTCCTCTGCATGGTCCCTAAGTGAAGGGGAGTTGGTGCATCTGCTTCATTAGAGAGGGAACTACCTGCCGTGCGGTCCTGATGTTGTCCTTGCTTCCTGCATGAGCAGCTGTGCTTTGTTTAGAGCAGCAGCAGCTGGGATGCCAGAGGGTCATGTCTGTTACTGGCAGGGCAGTGTCCGGAGAGCTGTGGCCTTTCACGTAGTGGTAAAAGTGTTGAGTTCACCCCCTTTCGTACTCACTTAGCTCGTGGCTTGTCACAGGTTGGGGTTGTAATGCTGTGGGAGGAACAAGTGGCTCCTTCCTTCCTTTAACGTTTTCTCTGCTCTAAGCTGATCATAGACCAGGTAGAAAGAAATTCTAAAGAAATAAGGAAAATGGCCAGAGAAGTCAGATCAACTCTGTAGCTTTGGAATTCAGACAGCGAAGGCAAGATTTTACAGCTGAGCTGGTGGTTAAGCCCTGCATGAGCCCCGAAGGTGTTTTCACTCAGACAGAGAACAGCAGTCAGGGCCAGCTGGGAGGGGCCAACAGAGTTCTGTGTAAAAGCTTTCTGACTGGGTTGCTTTGCTTACCTATTCTTATCTCATGGTCAGGAGTGAAGTCAGTTTGGACTTCTGTCTGACCCTGGGTGCATCTTTGGGGGAAATGAGGGGCTGGGGACAAGTAGAGTGGAACGTCTTTGGTGGGATATTCTGGACTGGACCATGGGGCTCTGAGGGCGGGGATGGGTTCCAGCAGAACCTTAGGGCACCTCCAGGATGGTGCCCTCCATGCCTGCAGGCCTCCCGAACACCTCAGTGATGCTCTTTCTCTGTCTGTGGCCCAGGCTGAGTTAGCTGTCATTCTCAAATTCGTGCTGGACCATGAGGATGGGCTAAACCTGAATGAAGACTTGGAGAGCTTCTTGCAGAAAGGTAAGTAGGGACCATTCCTGACGATCTCGTCTTTTCTGAGCTGGGGACTGCTAGGATCCTGAGTTGTCAGAAAGTTCTGGGGGTTTGCCCCCACACAGGGCACTGAGTAGGTGCTTAGGAAACGTGTGGAACATGGAGTGACATGACTTCTGGCCATGTTGCCTTCATCCCAGTTTCCACAGAGCTCCTCCTCGTGCCTGGCAGCAGCTCAGCAGGACATTTGTAAGTGATCATGTCTGCTGTCAGTTCTCCTGGTTTACCCCACTACCTACATGTACATCTTGTTTTGTTTTTTATTGTTTAAACAGTCATTACTCTTGACTTACAAGCTGGAAGTACACAGTTTTAGAAGACTGTTATTCCTTACATATTGCTTGTGTGCTAGGTGGGAAGGCAGATACATAAACCAGAATATATGATGAGAAAAAAGTGCTAGAACAGGGAGGTATTGAATCTATCAGGCATCTTGCTGGAAGTACAGTAAAGAGTGCGAGTGCTGCCTGTTGGGAAGAGCCATCTAACGACGACAGGTGGCAGGTCTCGGCACATTCACCCAGCCCCTGAATTTGGTATTCCTTGTGTTCAGGTTCCCTGTGAGCAACTTCAGGTGGAGATGTTGTAGATGTGAGTGTAGAATGCAGGAGAGGGCTCTGGGCCAGGCTGTGGGCTTGCACGTTGGTATATGGATGGCCACTGAGGCCTTGGGCACTGTGGGCAGAGGACGCAGGCCCCATCAGAACTCTGGGGCTTGGTGGGCAGGTGGGTGGGAGAGGAAGGAGCGGGTGCCGGAGAGGGAGCCCAGGTGTTAGAGGCAGGAGGGCCTTGTGAAGGTCGCCATGAGAGCCAATAAAAGAGATTTTGAGAAAGAAGTCATGCTGGCAGTGCACGATTTCAGAATGAGGGTTTCAGTGAGGAGGCTGCTGGCTCTTGACTTGAGAGGCCACTGGGACTGAGAGGAGTCATGAGCACTTGGTCCGGTCTCTTGAGTACAGAGTCTGGGCAGGGAAGCCCTGTACTTTGGCTTAGGGCACTGACTGCTGGATAACCCAGACCTCAGGCTTCAAGCTCTGCCCAGCCTTCTTCTGCAGCTGACATATAAGTGTCTGGATTCATCCCCACTAAGGCAAGTTCTCAAATAGGATAAAGATGCAAATCTGTCCACCTCTTACTGACCTCTCTGTGGCTTGTCTGCTCTTTCCACTCCAGCTCCTGTCCCTTCCCCCCGTTCCAGCACCATCTCTGAAGAGCTGTCTCCACCCAGCCACCAGGCCAAGAGGGAGGTTCACTTCCTAGAGCTACAGAAAGTTGCCTCTTCCAGCGGGAACAAGTATGTGCTGGGCCTCTTCTCCCAGGATGGGAGGCCCTCGACACCCAGCACTCGGATCCCTGCCTCCAAGGGGCCAAACTGTTGACCAGCCCCTGAGTCATCAGAGAGCTTGGAGTATCTTACAGACCTGTGACGTCCTCCCCTATGTCAGGATCAGTGGGGGACTTGGTTGGGATCTGTCCTGGGCAAAAGGCCTGTCAAAGACTGGTCTCTGTTTATGGGATTTCTTGCTTTCTTGAAGACTAGGCTAAATTCCCTTAGTGCAGTTCTGTAAAGGCAAAGAGAATGCCCTCCTTTTGCAGCTGTGGGGGGTGGGGAGGCATAGAGAAATTAAGACTTGAAGAAAGAAGAGGAGCTTTCTCTAGGTCACGTCATAAAGCACGAGGTAGCACTGCAGGCAGAACCCAGGTATTTGGGCCTCGCCCCCGTGCGCATACCCACAGAGCCCCCCGACCCCACCCGCGCCTGTTGGTTGCTTCCACCCTCATGTCTTGGGCTCTGACCATGGCATCTGGGCCATCTTCCTCAGCTTCCTCTCAGGTTCTCCAGCCTCCCCCATGGGTGACATCTTGCAGACCCCACAGTTCCAGATGAGGCGGCTAAAGAAGCAGCTTGCAGATGAGAGAAACAATCGAGACGAGCTAGAGCTGGAGTTGGCTGAGAACCGCAAGCTCCTCACCGAGAAGGGTAGGTTCCTGGCTCGCTGGCGGATGTGTGTGGATGGGCAGCATTCAGGATTTTCATCTGGGAACGTGCTGGGCTTGTCTGAGGTGTGGCCCTTCTGCCTCCTGTGTTGTCTCCTCTGCTGGCCTGGGAGCCGAGCTCCTCCCTGGGCCCACTGGCTGACCCCTGGAAGCAGGTGCTATCCGTGCCCCCCTCCTTCTTTCCCTGGACCAGCTGCCCCTCCCCCCCCCTCGCTCCTCCCCTCGCCCTGGGTTGAGTCCTCTCCTCCCCTCTGGGGCAGATGCACAGATAGCCATGATGCAGCAGCGCATTGACCGCCTCGCTCAGCTCAACGAGAAGCAGGCGGCCAGTCCGCTGGAGCCCAGGGAGCTGGAGGAGCTGCGTGGCAAGAACGAGAGGTACGGTTCTCCTGCTGTCCTTCTGTGCCCGGCACAGCAGCCATGTGCTCTTTCCTCACTGCCCCACTCTCTCGCAGCCTCACTGTGCGGCTGCATGAAACTCTGAAGCAGTGCCAGGACCTGAAGACAGAGAAGAGCCAGATGGATCGCAGAATTAACCAGCTTTCTGAGGAGAATGGGGACCTTTCCTTTAAGGTGAGAGTTGGGGTTTCTGGTCCGCACCTGGAAGCCCGGTGCAGCTGAGTTGGTCTGTAATTCCCCCAGAGGATTGAGGAGAGTGTCCTCATTCCTTAATTGGCTACTGCCAGGGACGGACCGGCTGGTGGCCGTAAATTTTGATTAGTAGTCCTGCGTTAGAGATATGATTAGTTGCATTTGGCTTGAGGAGGGCTGGAAGGATAACAGGAACCGTCCAGACCCTGGAGCTCAGCAGGCAGACAGCAGTGGTTCTGGCAGTTTTGACCCTGCGTGACGGGGCTTCCCTCTTGTCTGTCTCAGCTGCGGGAGTTTGCCAGTCACCTGCAGCAGCTCCAGGGGGCCCTCAACGAACTGACAGAAGAGCACAGCAGGGCCACTCAGGAGTGGATGCAGAAGCAGGCGCATCTGGACAAGGAGCTCGGCACAGCCCTGCAGGACAAGGTAGCCCTCTGCTTTGGGAAGTCAGGGCCACGGCCTTGACCACATGCCCAAAGCTGAATGTCGTTTACCTCTGTGGGACCTTTGGACTTCCTTGGTGGCTCAGATGGTAAAGTGTCTGCCTCCAATGCAGGAGACCCGGGTTCAATCCCTGGGTTGGGAAGATCTCCCGGAGAAGGAAATGGCAACCCACTCCAGTATTCTTGCCTGGAAAATCCCATGGATGGAGGAGCCTGGTAGGCTGTAGTCCATGGGGTCACAAAGAGTCAAACATGACTGAGTGACTTCACTTTTCAGTATGGGACCTTTGGGAATTATGCTAACTACTCTTCAAGGCTTAATAATGTGCTGTAATGGGCTTTGGTTCAGTATACCTGTATATCCTGTCTCTGCTGTTTACAGGTGTGGCTCTTGGACAAGTTACTTCTTTCTAAGCGACTTTTCCCTAAAATGGGAAAAAGAATTAGTAGCTGCCTTATCGTCTGTTGTAGGATAATGCGTATAGAGCACTGAACACACATTGTCTGGTACGAGGTGAAGTTGCTGAGATTATTGTTGCTATTAAGAACGCAGCTCTGCCACGTATTAGTAACCATGTAGCCCCCGGACAAGGCACTTAACTCGTCAGCTTTGTACTCTTACTCTGTAAAAACAATAGGGATGGTAGTTGCTACCTCCGGATCTGTTGGGTAGATTAAGACAGGCCCTGGCCCATTGTAGTTGCTTAGTGAACAGTGGGGTGAAGAGGGGCAGGGGACCAGGGGGTGCTGTGGCTACTGCTGCTGTTGGTGTTCAGACAGGCTATTTTTAAGCTGATGAGTGTTTGGATACTCTGAGAGCCAAGACATGACCGAGGAAGGGTATACAGTGAGGAAATCTTAAGTAAACTCATCCTTGGAGAAGAAATGAGCAAGTCACCTAACTTAATTCAGCCCTGGGACTGGGGCTGGTAAGTCAGGTCTCCATTGGTTTCTGCCAGTTTTCTCCTAGGTCGGGGCCAGAGGAGATCTTGGTAACAAGGTAATGGGATAATAATGTTGATGCTCACAAGGGCTTGTGTGACAAGCTGGTGCCTGTTTCATTTCTGTTAACCTGGGGCTCTCATTTACTCCCAGAAATGCCTTGAAGAGAAGAACGAAATCCTTCAGGGAAAGCTTTCACAGCTGGAAGAACACTTGGCCCAGCTGCGGGAGAACCCACCCCAGGAGAAGGGTGAGGTGCTGGGTGACATCTTGCAGGTAGGGACTCAGGCAGCGGTGACACCTGTGGGCTGGGGTGGCTGCTGACCCGTGCTCTCCATGTTCAGGTTCCTGGTGGGCCTCAATCCCTGGAGGGGCAGAGGGCACCAAGTCGTGCTGATCCCCGTTTGTCTCTTTATTTCACCAGCTGGAAACCCTCAAGCAAGAGGCATCCACTCTCGCTGCAGACAACACCCAGCTTCAAGCCAGGGTGGCAGCATTGGAGACCGAGCGGGGCCAGCGGGAAGCCAAGCTGCTCGCCGAGCGGAGCCACTTGGAAGAAGAAAAGCAGCAGCTGGCTGGCCTGATTGCCGAGCTGCAGGGTTCCCTGTCCAACCTCAGCCAGGCCAAGGAGGAGCTGGAGCAGGCTTCTCAGGCTCAGGTGGCCCGGCTGTCCACCCAGGTGGCCACATTGACCTCCGAGCTGGATACCCTCAACACTGCTGTGCAGCAGCGGGATGGGGAACTGGCCGGCCTGAAGCAGCAGGCCCAAACGGAGCAGGCACAACTCACACAGACTCTCCGTCAGCAGGAAGAGGCTGCCCAGGGCCTCCGCCAGCAGGTGGAGCAGCTGAGCAGCAGCCTGGAGCGGAAGGAGAGGCAGCTGGAAGAGGCCGCCACGGAGAAGGAGGCCACCCGGCGAGACCAGGCCCAGCAACTGGCTGTTGCGGCCGAGGAGCGGGAGGCTGCTCTCCGGGAGAGAGACATGGCCCTCCAGCAGCTGGGGGCAGTGGAGAAGGAGAAGGCTGCCGAGTTGGACGTCCTGCAAGAGCAGCTGCGGGCTGCCCATGAAGCCCAGGATGGTGCCCAGTCCTCGCTGACACAGGCCCAGCAGGAGAAGGCGGAGCTGAGCCAGAAGGTGGAGGAACTCCATGCCCATGTTGAGGCAGCCCGCCAGAAGCAGAGTGAGGCACAGGCCCAGGTGGCAGAGCTGAAGGCCCAGTTAAGGTCTGAGCAGCAGAAAACAACCGAGTGGGAAAGAGTGGCCCAGGAGAAGGCCCAGCTCCAGGAGCAGGTCCGGGCCCTGGAGGAGTCCCTGAAGGCCACCACAGGCAGCCTGGAAGAGGAGAAGCGCAGGGCTGCAGACACCCTGGCAGAGCAGCAGCGGTGCATCTGCAGGTTGGAGGCGGAGACGCAGAGCCTGGTGGAGCAGCATGAGCAGGGACAGAAGGAGCTGGAAGAAGAGAGAGCTGGGCGCAAGGGGCTGGAGGCCCGGTTACAGCAGCTCGGGGAGGCCCATCAGGCCCAGACAGAAGCCCTGCGGCAGGAGCTGGCCGAGGCTGTAGCCTCCCAGCGCGAGGCCGAGAATGAGTGTGAGCAGCTGGCCAAGGAGGTGGCCACCTGGCGTGAGCGGTACGAGGACAGCCAGCAGGAGGAGGAGCAGTACAGCGCCATGTTCCAGGAACAGCTGATGACTCTGAAGGAGGAATGCGAGAAGGCCCGCCAGGAGCTACAGGAGGCCAAGGAGAAGGTAGTGGGGATCGAGGCCCACAGCGAGCTCCAGATCAGCCGGCAGCAGGACGAGCTGGCTCAGCTCCACGCCAGCCTGGCCAGGGCCCTGCAGCAGGTCCAAGAGAAGGAGGGCAGGGCCCAGCAGCTCGCCACCGACCTTGCCACCCTGCAGGAGAAGATGGCGGCCACCAGCAAGGAGGTGGCCCGCCTGGAGGCCTTGGTGCGCAAGGCAGGTGAGCAGCCGGAGACGGCCTCCCCAGAGCTGCCCAAGGAGCCGCCCAGGGCAGGAGACAGAGAGTCGGAGTGGCTGGAAGAGCAGCAGGGACGCCCGTTCTGCAGCACGCAGGCCGCGCTGCAGGCTATGGAGCGTGAGGCTGAGCAGATGGGTAGCGAGCTGGAGAGGCTGCGGGCCGCGCTGATGGAGAGCCAGGGGCAGCAGCAGGAGGAGCGTGGGCAACAGGAGAGGGAGGTGGCGCGGCTGACCCAGGAGCGGGGCCGGGCCCAAGCTGACCTTGCCCTGGAGAAGGCCGCCAAGGCGGAGCTGGAGATGCGGCTGCAGAACGCACTCAATGAGCAGCGTGTGGAGTTTGCTGCCCTGCAGGAGGCACTGGCCCAGGCCCTGAGGGAAAAGGAGGGGATGGACCAGGAACTGGCCAAGCTTCGTGGGCAGGAGGCAGCCCAAGGGGCAGTGCTGAAGGAGCTTCAGCAAACCGTGGAGCGACTGAAAGAACAGCTGGCCAAGAAAGAGGAGGGGCGCCCGCAGTCTCTTCGGACAGCCAGCCGAGAAGACGCTTCTGGATTGCGAACCCAGTCCGAGGCTACTGGAAAGACTGAGCCAGAAGGCTCTGAACTGCAGGCTCTGCAGGCAGAGGTGAGCCGGCTGGAACAGCAGGCCCGTGAGCACCAGGAGAAGGCCTCCAGCCTGGAGCACAGCCTTGAGTCTGAGCGCGCTGCCCACATGGAGCAGGCCAGTACTCTGAAGACTCTGCAGGGCCAGTTAGAGCAGAAGGCCCAGGAGCTGGGGAGCAGTCAGGATGCCTTAGCCTCAACCCAGAGGGAGTTGGCCACCCTCCGTGCCAAGGCCCAGGAGCACAGCAAGGCCGAGGACGAGTGGAAGGCCCAGGTGGCCCGGGGTCAGCAGGAGGCCGAGAGGAAAAACAGCCTCATCAGCAGCTTGGAGGAGGAGGTGTCCATCCTGAACCGCCAGGTGCTGGAGAAGGAGGGCGAGAGCAAGGAGCTGAAGCGGCTGGTGGTCGCTGAGTCAGAGAAGAGTCAGAAGCTGGAAGAGCGGCTGCGCCTGCTCCAGGCGGAGACCGCCAGCAGCAGCGCCAGGGCTGCGGAACGCAGCTCCGCTCTGCGCGAGGAGGTCCAGACCCTCCGGGAGGAGGCTGAAAAGCAGCGGGTGGCTTCTGAGAGCCTGCGGCAGGAGCTGGCCTCGCAGGCGGAGCGAGCAGAGGAGCTGGGCCAAGAGTTAAAGGCCTGGCAGGAGAAGTTCTTCCAGAAGGAGCAAGCTCTCTCGGCCCTGCAGCTGGAGCACACCAGCACACAGGCCCTGGCGAGCGAGCTGCTGCCCGTCAAGCACCTGTGCCAGCAGCTGCAGGCCGAGCAGGCTGCTGCCGAGAAGCGCCACCGGGAGGAGCTGGAGCAGAGCAAGCAGGCGGCTGGCGGGCTGCGGGCAGAGCTGCTGCGGGCTCAGCGTGAGCTCGGGGAGCTGCTGCCTCTGCGGCAGAAGGTGGCAGAGCAGGAGCGCATGGCCCAGCAGCTGCGAGCAGAGAAGGCCAGCTACGCGGAGCAGCTGAGCATGCTGAAGAAGGCTCACGGCCTGCTGGCTGAGGAGAACCGCGGGCTGGGTGAGCGGGCCAGCCTCGGCCGGCAGTTTCTGGAAGTGGAGCTGGACCAGGCCCGCGAGAAGTACAGCCAGGAGCTGGCAGCTGTGCGCGCTGACGCTGAGACCCGTCTGGCTGAGATGCAGCGGGAAGTGCAGAGCACTGCCCGGGAGCTGGAAGTGATGACCGCCAAGTACGAGGGTGCCAAGGCCAAGGTCCTGGAGGAGAGGCAGCGTTTCCAGGAGGAGAGGCAGAAACTCACTGCCCAGGTGAGGCCCTGGCTCAGCCACACCCCCGAAGGGCAGACCTGAGAGGTGGAGACGTTGTCCCTCTACGTTCCCTGGCCTCTGATCCCCCTGTGATGCCAGAGTGTCTGGGTGGCAGGAGGAGAGGTGGCTGCTAGTACAGGTTGTCTGTGGCCCCTGCTTGCCTAAAGAAACTCTTAGTAGCCTCCCCTTCCCCAAAGGTTCTGTCTCTGGTGAGGCAGGCTGTGAGAGCCATCAGCCTTTTGAGGCGCTCTGTCGTGAGGAAGCATACTTAGAGTGGAGGCCCCAAGAGCCACCGGGGCCTCCAATGAGCCAAGATGGCATTTAAAGAGGCTGCTAGACATCTAGTTCCTTGGGGGCAGATTAGAGCCTCGGTGAGGTCAGCCTGGGAGCAGGGCGGGTGCCTTTTGGGCCCCCATCTCACGCTGTCTCTGTTGCTCCCCCATGCGCAGGTGGAGCAGCTAGAGTTATTTCAGAGAGAGCAGACTAAGCAGGTAATGCCTGAGGTCCTCGATAAATGCTGGCTGCTTAAGCGGTGACTGGTCTCGGTGCATGACCCCGGCTGCAGCTTGCCTCCGTGGGCTCCTGTTGTGAACTGTTTGTGAAGGGGCAGGGTCATGCTGTGGAACCCAGGCCGTCCCAGAGTGCGGTGTGCTGGGCCCTTTCAGGCCTCGCCCCACCCATCCCAGGTCGGCCTCTCCACTCGTCTGTATTCTCATCGTCTGTCAGGGACGAGGGGTAGGGCAGGCTTTGTCTTTTCCGTACCAGGTCCAGAGACAGCCTGCCCTTGGGACTCCCAGACCTCCAAGTCCTGCTCCCAGTTTGGGTACTCAGCTGTGGGGACTCGCAGTTTGGCCACAGGCCTGGTGTGGCACAGCTCCCTTCTTTCCTGCAGAAGCCAGAAAGGTGATGTGCCAGGCGGCCTCCACAGATTAGCAGGGCCGTGAGCTCAGGACACTTGCCCATCACCCTCTGGGGTTTTTAACCCCCAGCATAAGATAGAGATGTCTGGGAGCAGGAGGGCCAAGGTTGAGAGGAGGTGAGGTCTGACTGCCTCACCCTTACCAGGGTTTCTGTGCTGCCCTAGACATCAAAGCTATCAAACTGGCATTTAGTGGGCGCCCCCTTCCTCCACTCCCTTTCCTACCCCATCATCTGGGGCCTGCTGAGGAGGTGGGCCCTCCTCTCCTCACATCCCCTCCTCCAGGGAGCCTGAGATGATGGGGAAGATCAGACAGAAGAGCAAACAGTTAGCAATGGAGCTCCTGCCTTTTGCCTTTACTGATCGTGCTTGAGCTCCCAGAAAGCCCAGGGGAGCCAGGAGCGTCTGTGGCTGCCATGCGCCCTCTCATCCCCTTCCTCCCTGAGCCCTTCCTCTCTCTGGGGGTGGGGTGGGCGTGAAATGCGTGTGCTGCCCTGCTCTCGTCTTCCAGCTGCCTGACCCAGTGCTAATCACAGCCGCCACACCACTAGCGCCAGCCCTGATGGCCTGTGGATGTCGGGGAGAGGTCCGAGCAGTTGGGCTTTTGCTCTGGCAGTTTCTTGCGGTAGGGGTTGGGGGGTGTAGTCATTGAGAGTGTCTGCTGGCGTTTTAGAATGGGTGCCCTGCTCCTGTCCCGCCGTGGGAAGGTTGGGGCTGGGAACGGCGGCAGTAAGTGGTGGTGGGGTGTCAGTTCCCGAGTGACCCTGCTGCCTGTGTCTGAAGCAGGGGGTGGAGGCAAGCGCGGGCAGGTGGCTCTGACAGCACTTGCGTTGGGTCATGTCACTCAGGTCCTGCCCACCAGCCAGGGCGGCCCTGAGTTTCTTACAGGGACACTGGGGACTGGCCTGGGGAAACCCCATAATTTGTCTGGATCTTCAGCGGAAGGCCCCCTGAGTCTCTCTCCTCTTGCCTCCCTGCCCCAGGTGGAAGAACTGAGCAAGAAGCTAGCCGACCATGAGCAAGCCAGCAAGGCTCAGCAGCAGAAGCTGAAGGTGGGACAGCAGGGGATGGGCCTGCCCTCCATCGGCTCAGGGGAGCAGGGAGGGAAGCGCTAAGCTCCGTCTGGGGCACCCTGGGGCCTGGCAGCCTCAGGAGCCCTGCCTGTGCCTCTGCGATCTGAGAGTGACCAGAGTGGCTCGCAACCCGCAGACCTTCACTGTCTGCTGCAGTAGCCGCTAGCCGTGTGTGGTTATTTAAATAAAATCCAGTTTCTCAGTTGCGCTAGCCACGTTTCCACATTCCCATGTGTGGCTAGTGGCTACCATACTGGACAGGGCAGATCAGAACATTTACAGCGCTGCAGGGGCCAGTTGGGCTGTGCTGTTTAATCTTAGGGAATGAGCGCTAGTGACACTTAGTACTGCAGTGCAACTGAATATTCTTAATGCTTTCCGTGGCATCACCTTCTTTGGTTTAATGTTTGCTTTTTTGCAACTCCAGGCTTCACAGCTTTTAGTTAAGGGCAAAGGAACTTGGCCCCAGTGGCCCCAGGAGGGTCACAGGAGTTGGTGGGAGCTCAGAGCTGTTTGCCCAGCTCACTGCCCTGTGCTCCACACCGTGTCACAGTCATGCTGACACACAGGCGGAGTACACTCCTCTCAGGCCTTCCTGGTGCCGGGGGGTGAGGAGGTAAGGCTGGGTGGCCCTGGCCAGTGCCTGCTACAGACTTAGCACTTGCTGGCACAGATTGCGGGTGGACAGAGAATCCGCCACGGACAGACAGATCCTGCGCCCAAGGAGTCTGTGGTCTGTCTGGGAGGCTGCGCCCGCAGCATCACTGAGCCCACACCCACTTCGGAGTGAGGTGGGCAGAGGTGCAGATCTTACTCTGCTGCTCAGTCCCCGTGGCCAGTGTGCTTTCAGGCTCTGTACTCAGTTTCTTCATCTGTGAAGTGGAGCTGAAGTTAGTTCCCAGAGTGGTTTTGAGGAGAAATGAGTTCTCGTGTCCTCAGCACACATGCCTGTGCCTAGACCCCTGGTGTTCCTGGGGGCCAGTGCCTTTCCTCCCGGGAGACTGTCCTCACGGAGGGAGGGTGAGGTAGCATGTGCCTGGTGTCAGGGCAAAGGCAGGCTGCCAGAACTCTTCCAGAAAGGGCACTGTCTGGACAGGAAAAGCTCCTACAGCATCTGGACTCTGAGGGGTGTGTGGTGCTTAGGCTGGAGCTGGGAGGGGCCCAGAGGCCTGTTGTGTGTCCTCAGAGAACATGCAGGAATCTGTAAACACCGTGGAGCCCAGGAGGCTAGGGGTCGGTGGATTTGGGTGAGCCAAAGAGGCCAGTGGTCATCAGCTTCTCTCCTCGTTCAGGCCCAGGGCGGTGAGAGCCAGCAGGAGGTCCAGCGCCTCCAGGCCCAGCTGAGTGAGCTTCAGGCCCAGCTGAGCCAGAAGGAGCAGGCGGCTGAGCACTACAAGCTACAGGTAAGGAGCCCGGCCCCAGCCCCGGCCCTGGCGCCCCCCACTTCTCAGACCCCACCACCCACTCGCCCTTCCACCCACCCAGATGGAGAAGGCCAAGACTCATTATGATGCCAAGAAGCAGCAGAACCAAGAGCTGCAGGAGCAGCTTCGAGGCCTAGAGCAGCTGCAGACAGAGAACAAGGAGCTGCGGACAGAAGTGGATCGGCTGGGCCGGGAGCTGCAGCAGGCCGGGCTGAAGACCAAGGAAGCTGAGCAGACCTGCCGCCACCTCACAGCCCAGGTGCGCAGCCTGGAGGCACAGGTGAGGCTCTGGCCGTGCCGGCACACTGGCCTCCAGTGCCCTCCTCTCCGCAGCCACCCTGCTGAGGCCTGCCTTCACTCTCTCTCCACCGTTTCCCAGGTTGCCCATGCCGACCAGCAGCTTCGGGACCTGGGCAAGTTCCAGGTGGCGACTGACGCCTTGAAGAGCCGGGAGCCCCAGGCTAAGTCTCAGCTGGACTTGAGTATTGACAGCCTGGATCTGAGCTGCGAGGAGGGGACCCCTCTCTCTGTCACCAGGTCAGGGGGCACCCTTCCTCCCTGTCTGTTGTCAGCCCACTGTGATCAGGCAGCCTCCTGGGCACTGGGGCTATGAGAGAGGAAGATGGGAACCCTTTGCCCTCTGGAAGCTTGTTCTTAGAGGAGGAGGATGTATTAGAGGTATTAGGCCAGATGCTTGCATGTAGCATAGCGGGAATGAGAAGTAATGAGTGGTCAGAAGAGGCTTCATGGAGGCTGTCACTCCTGCTCTTGAGTCTTGAAAGAAACTGGAGGTGTGTGTCCCATGGACAGAGAAGAGTGATAACAACAAAGGTCGAGAAGGAGCTTGGCTGGACAGTGAAGTGGGGAGGGTTGGGCTCAGGCCCCTGAGGGCAGGCTGGACGCCCCCCCACTGAAGGAGGCTGGGGTTTAGACCTGATCCTGAAGGCACTGAGGGGCCTCAGAAGGGTTTGCAGTTGAGCACATGGTCAGTTTTGCATCTTAGCCTACCTATCTTGATAGGGAAAACTGAGACTTTAATGAGAACAATAAATGTATTTTTATGTTAAACACTTTATATGTGCCAGAGATACTGTTACACACCTGAGAAATATGAATTCATTTATCCCATAACAACTCTCTGAGGTAGAGTCTATGATTATCTCCTTTCACAGAGGAAAACTGGGGCAGCCTGGGGTCCCACAGTGGCAGGGCTAGGCTTGACCCCAGGCAGCCTGGCTTGAGTCCTAGCTTGTCACCACCGTGTGTCTCTCAGAGGCTGTTGTAGTCGAGGTGAGAGGGGACGAGGTAGACAGGAAAGGAGAGGAGTTGGGTGTGGTTAGGGGGCTCCTGGGTTTGGCAGGAAAGGGAAGAGATGGAGGCTGGCTGGAGGTTGCTCCCCCCAGCTTCGTGTTGGCTATAATAGGAAACAGAGGAGGAACAGACAGTGGACTTAGTTCGGGACATGTTGTTGTGGAGTCCAGAGGGGCAGTCTGGGGCTGTGTCTGGGAGGGTCTGGAGAGCAGGGTCTGGGAGTTGCCTGTATTGAGGAGCTCAGGGCATCATGGGGTGAGTGGGCTCACCAACAACAGAGCAGATGGAAGGCAGGGTCCCAGTCAAGGACTCTTTTTGGTACCTCTGAAAAATCAGAGGGTGGGGTGCTTGACCTAGTGGTCTTGTTATAAATGTCACTGGAACAAAGGGATGGACAAAATGTGATCTAGCCCCAGGAATGGCGCCTCAGCAGCCTTTTCCCCACAGCAAGTTGCCTCGCACCCAGCCAGACGGCACCAGCATCCCCGGAGAGCCAGCCTCCCCCATCTCCCAGCGTCTGCCCCCCAAAGTGGAGTCCCTGGAGAGCCTCTATTTCACGCCCATCCCTGCTCGGGGTCAGGCCCCCCTGGAGAGCAGCCTGGACTCCCTGGGGGACATCTCCCTGGACTCAAGCCGGAAGACCCGCTCCGCTCGTAGGCGCACCACGCAGATCATCAACATCACCATGACCAAGGTCAGGCTGCTGGGAATGGGGCTGTAGGACAGCACCAGTCGCTTCCTCTCCAGGGCCTCTCTCCATCAGGTCTCCAAAACCGCCTCCAGACACCCACAGACGAGAGCAGCAGAGCGGTGACTTGCTTTGGCCTCCCGTAGAAAGGGGCCAGGCTGGCCTCGGCTGCCTGTCCACTGACAGGCTGCTGTGCTCTCTGTGTACAGTAGCGACCCTGTGCAGGCTCAAGGGGACAACGCAGAGAAGCCGCCCAGCCCGTGCCTCCCAGCACGCACGCTGGGTGACAGATACGTTGTGCTGCCCAGGGGGCTGCCTACCTGCCTGGGGCTCTGGTCCTTGTTTCCACATCCCAAGGAGGTTGGGGAAGAGAGGAGGGGAGCACTTCAGCTACCAAGAAACCGAAGTTCTAAAAGATGGTCCCCTGGTGCACTTGGTCAGAGGGACCTGTGGGACAAGCCTGATGTGCTCAGGAACCACGGAGTCCAGCCCCAGCTCTGTGACCCTCAGGCCAGTCCTTTAATGCCCGTGTACCTCACTTCTAAGACAGCCTGAGGCACTCGGCCCACCCTCCCTCAGAGCCTTGTTAACAGACTCAGCGAACAATGGGCAGGAGTCCCGACAGTCTCAGCACCTTGTGTGGGATTAACAAGGCCCATTTCTTGCAGATGGGCAGCTGAGGACCCTGTGCAAAGCAGTGTGGACACGGGCAACCATGGGATCTGAGGCGCTTCGGGAAAGGAAATGGGAGGCTTTTTAAAAAAATGTTGATGTATTTGGCTATGCTTGGTGGCGGGTCTTAGTTGCGGCATGTAGGATCTAGTTCCCTAACCGGGATCAAACCCTGCATTGGGTTCAGTCTTAGCTGGTGGACCACCAGGGATGTCCCAGGACGTCAGGGCCCAGTCCCACTGCAGCAGGTGCGTTTTCTCTTCCAGAAGCTGGACGTGGAGGATCCAGACAGTGCCAACGCCTCCTTCTACAGCACACAGTCAGCCCCCGCTTCCCAGGCAGGCCCGAGAGCTGCCTCCTCCACCCAGTCTCTAGCCCGCCTGGGCTCTCCCGACGACGGCAACTCCACTCTGCTCAGCCTGCCTGGCTACCGGCCCACCACTCGCAGCTCCGCTCGCCGTTCCCAGGCCGGGATGTCCAGTGGGGCCCCTCCAGGTAGGGGACTGTGGGGGCCTGACACCCAAACATGAAACTGGGGACAGATCCTGACACAGCCAAAGGACAAGCTGCAATCCAGCACCTCACCCCTCTCCTCCCTTCCTGTTGTTCACCCAGGGGCTGTGCTAGGCAGTAAGGCTGATGTCATTCTCAGCCAAATGCTGCATGAGGGGCGGGGGATTCCCTGCACAGGACTGGTCCAGGCCCCTTCTCAGGTGGGGAGGGGCTGCCAGGGGGGGCCAGACTGCCAGGGATCTATCCTCAGATTCCTTTCTGAGGCTCTTGCCTTCAGGGAGCGCTCTGGGTATGGATTCCTGGTCCTCCAATAGTTTCTTTTGGTGTCACAACCTCTGCATGGGACCCCAGGGAGGAGGCAGGGAGCCAGTCCCCAGGGAAGAGATGGTAGTGGGCCTCGTGCCCATAGCTGCAGCATGGAGCAGAGCAGGACCCTGGGGTGCTGGAGTTCAAGGGCTAGGAGGGACAGAGTGGTGGCACCAAGGCGGGCAGGGTGCTGGCCTTGCAGCCCTGCTTGTTGCTGTCTCCCTGGCCCCGCACAGGCAGGAACAGCTTCTATGTGGGCACCTGCCAGGATGAGCCCGAACAGCTGGATGACTGGAACCGCATTGCAGAGCTGCAGCAGCGCAACCGAGTATGCCCACCGCACCTGAAGACCTGCTACCCCCTGGAGTCCAGGGTGAGCTCTTGGGTTCCCTGCCAGGGACCCGCCCCTGCTGGCTTCCCTCTTCCTCCTGGACCTCCCTCCCGTTTCCTAGCCTGCCAAGGAGGGGGACCTGCTTCTGGTCAACTAGCAGGCAGAGAGGAACTCAGGAGGAGGTTCTGTGGAGGGCCGGAGTTGGCAGAGGTCTCTAGGGACGGCTCCTGCGGCTCTGGTGCATGGCATAGGCCGGAAGACAACAGGACGGGAGCCGTTTGCAATAGGAAGGCTCCAAATGCCTGGCCAGTGAGGAGTTCTAGGGCGGTCTCGCTCCATTTCCAAACAGCTGAGGTCTACCGACCACTTCTTTTACCCCACACAGCCCTCCCTGAGCCTGCCTGCCATCACAGACGAGGAGATAAAAACCGGCGACCCCCGGGAGACCCTGCGCCGAGCCAGTATGCAGCCAGCCCAGATAGCTGAGAGCGCTGGCATTACCACACGGCAGCAGCGCAAGCGGGTTTCCTCAGAGACCCACCAGGGTCCCGGCACACCCGAGGTGGGTGACTTGGACTTTGGTCATCTCTAGCGGCCGCCACGTTTGCGAGTCTATTAGCAGGGAGTCTCCTGGTGCAGGAGGGAGGCAGGTGCTGGCTGGACACAGGCCACTTGTCTCGTATGCTGTAGACCTAACTGTCCTCTTCCCCATAGTCAAAGAAGGCCACCACATGTTTCCCGCGCCCCATGACCCCCCGGGACCGACACGAAGGGCGCAGACACAGCAGTACCGAGGCCCAGAAGAAGGCAGTTCCAGCTGTTAAACAGGTTAGCCGGGGGTTGAAGGGAGAACCTGGAGAGGCCCAGCCCGCGGAGCCCTAGAGCAACTGTGTGGCCAGTGGTGCCCGCAGTCTGACAGCCCTTCCCAACAGGCTGACCGCCGCCAGTCTATGGCCTTCAGCATCCTCAACACGCCCAAGAAGCTTGGGAACAGCCTTCTGCGGAAGGCAGCCTCAAAGAAAGCCCCCTCCAAAGCCTCACCCAACCCCCGCAGTGGGACCCGCCGCTCTCCGCGCATCGCCACCACCGCAGCCAGCGCTGCCACTGCTGCTGCCAGCGCTGCCGCCACCCCCCGGGCAAAGGGCAAGGTGCGGGCACTGACTGGGAAGGGGGAGGGTTCGGCTCCTAGAAACCCAGTAAGGAGCATGGGTGACAACCCCCACCCAGCCACCCCAGGGCTCTGAGTAGGCCCCTGGAGGGCAAGGGCTGAGAGCAGGTGCTCCCCTCTGGTTAGCTGCTGCTCCTCGAGAAAAGCAGAGGATAAAACACCCAGAGCTGCTCAGGTGAAACCAGCCCCTGCAAACCCGCGGTAGATGGGTCCAGGGCTGCAGCAAGGAGACCACCCTAGTCTGGGCGTGTGGGAGCGGGAGGGGGCACAGGCTGGCACTGAGCAGCTGTCTCTCTCTTCCAGGCGAAGCACTGAACAGCCAGTGCCAGTGAGCGGCCCCACCTGTGTTCCTGATGCTGCCCTCGCCTGGCCCTTCTCCTTCTGTCCCTTTCAGTGCCTTCTCTCAGCTCCCAGGCCAACAGTGGCCCAAATCCTCGAGACAGTGACGCCTGCCCACACCCTGACGGGGACCCGGACCATCCCCAGGTGAACCGTGTGTCCTCAAGAGTGGCCCAGAGCCTGGGCAGTCTGGGTCCTCTCCCTGCCTTGCTTCCTGATGTTTTCCTAGAGTAAAGTCACTTCTCCATCGTAACCGGATTAGAGGCTGGCTTTGTGTGGCTGGGTCCTTGGGCCTAGCCAGTCCTCCCAGCCTCTGGATCTAGAAGGGACCATTGGAGGAGCAGGCCCTGGTCCCTGCTGCTCCTGGCCTCTGGGCCTCGCGAGGGCCCTTGCTCTTGAAGTCCAGGACTGGGCACTGACCTAGTGGGAGCACCCCAGCCCCAGGTGCATCCATCCACCCAAGGACCCAGTTGCCCACAGGATGCTCTTTTCCAGGAGAAGGGCCCTGCACCTAGGGGGGTGGGGGGCAGCCCTCAGTGGCAGCTCCCATCGCCCACCCTCCGGGGTGGGATTTGGAGTGATGGGAAGGTTTTTAAGGGCCAGAGATGGATCTTTTCTAAATGTTATTACTTGTAAATAAAGTCTATTTTTTCTCCCTTGAATGCCGAGATGCCTTGGTCTGTGTCGGGGAAGCAGGGAGACTCCAGACCACCTACCTTCTCTCAAACCCCTTCTCCTGGCCTCTCTGAGGCCACAGGATCTTCCACTGTTTCTGGCCTCTGCTCCTGAGGAGCGTTACGGGCCGGCATCTTGTGAGGGCCTGTGTCCCTGAATCTGGTTTTGTCTTCAGCTTCAGAGTGGCATCCTCTCTCACTCCATGCTCCCTCCTCACACGAGCCACGTTCTGCGCTGGAACGACGGCCTAAAGGATAAGTGACTGGACACACGTCAGATGCTGCTGTTGAAGATGGTTTATGAATGCCCCCCCATGGGCCTTGCTGGGGTGACAGATACAGCGGTGGGTCAGAAGCAGCCTCTGCCTGCATCCCAGGAGCCCACAGAGGAAACAAATATATTAAATCAATGCAGACTGTGGCTTGGACTTCAGTAAAGAGGTGGTGTTTCAACCAGGTGGCGGTGGAGCTCGGGTTCACCATCGGGATGGTGCAGCAGAGGGGACTGGCTGGAGGGTGGGGCTTCCTGTGGCAGGGGCACACTTGTCTTCGGCCCAGCCTGGGGGAGTGAAGCAAACAAGCATCAGGGCCAAGGTGGGAAGAACTTCCCTCTAAGCCATGTCTCTCCTGCCTGAGTGGCTCGGGCAGTCAGTGGGCATCAGCTGGAAGCTGCTGTGGGCAGAGCCCACCCTTTCCTTCCCACACTGAAGTAGGGCTCCTTATGTCCCGGAGGCCCTCCCTTGGGCCTCACCCAGAGCTGGGCCAGGACAAGGTGACGCTGGACAGTCTGCCCAGGATCCATGAAAACACAGGAGAAGTTGGTATCTCGCAGGGCAGGGCTCAGCTCCTCCAGCACCAAGGGCCTCCACAGCTGGGTCCACTTGCCCCTGTACTCCCGCCTGGAGCAGAGGAGGGGGAGAGGCTGTGAGAGGACCGCAGCAGCGGCCTGCCTCCAGCCAGCCTCACCACCACGCCCTCACCTGGTGCTGCCCTCCCGCAGCCGGCCTGGGAGGTGCTCGATGAAGGAGCCGTTGCCCAGCCAGTAGAGGATGCTGAAGTGGGGAAAGCGGCTGCAGGCGGTACAGGACAAGGTCAGCGTTCCATCTAAGGGGCACATGTGGCTGTTAGTCCTATAGAGCAGACCCTCCCGCCTCTGCCACGGTCTGCCCGCCCTGCCCCACGATTCAGGAATCTGGAATGCAAAGTCCAAGGGAAAGGCTGAGCAACAGGAATCTGGGGATGGGTCCCTCATCTGGGTCCTTGACTCCTGAGCTTGTTTCTTCAGAATGCCCCGGGGTTTCTAGCACCCAACTTCAGTGATTCTAGGAGCTCTGGCCAAGGAGGCAGCACAGTAGGCAGTCGCTCAACTGAGAAGGCCAGAGGGCAAGTGGGCCCTGTGAGGAAGGGCTGGGCTCGGAGCCACCTCCGTCAGGACTCTGGGAGTCCTCTGACTGTTCTGAGTCCTCTCCATCCCACGTGACAGCATCTTGGGAGCTGTGAGCTGAGCCCTGCACCAACTCGCAATGCTGGCTGGGAGAGGGAGAATGCCCACTGCTCAACCGAGCTGCTCGGTTGGTGACAGGCTACGTGGCAGAAGGCTGGGGGGTGCGTGCTCAGAGGCCAACCCACTCTTGGCGCCACTGTTCCCTCAGCCCGCCCTCGGACCACCGCGCCCTCCCCTCCCACTGGAATAGCTGCTTACTCAGTGAGACTTTCACTGCTGGCCAGGTCACTGTCAGCGCTGGGCACTGTTTAGCTGCTGGGAGCGCTAGCGGCCGCGAGGAGCAGGGGGCCTTTGCCATCCCAGGTGAGGCAGCTGTGGTGTCCTGAGGCACAGGTGTGGCTCTGGCCAGGTGGGAGAAGATGTGGGCACAGAGGAGCAGGGCCCAAAGAGGGCTGGGGTCTGAGGAGAGGACAGTCACCGAGATCAGCAGCTGTCTGACCTCCTGGGACTGCTCGGCATCCCAGCTCTGCTCTTGAGAGGGACCTCCTGCCAGGATTAAGTCTGGCAGATTCTTGGCTCTGCTGGGAATGGGTGGGGCAGAAGAACCCCTCCAGCCCTAGCTCTTGTCTCTCTGAATGGAGCACAGGGAGACCTTGGAATGGAGCCAGAGCACAGCATCCAGAGGCTGAAAGCCACAGCACAGCAGCTGAAGGGACCACCTGGG
Source organism: Bubalus bubalis (assembly GCF_019923935.1). NCBI lineage: Eukaryota > Metazoa > Chordata > Mammalia > Artiodactyla > Bovidae > Bubalus > Bubalus bubalis. The sequence continues at coordinate 33,219,261 of NC_059172.1, forward strand.
GTCAGGTTCCTCACTGCCCTCAGGCCGCGCCCCACCCCTTCCACCCGCACATGCACAGCCCCAGGGCCCACCTGGAATCCAGTTCTGTCTCATGGTCATGATGAACTGTGTCAGGAGCTGCCGTGCCTTGCTCTATATATCTGTGACAACTTCCTCTCTGGGGAGGCGGGGGAGGTGACCGTGACAAACGGGTTCTCCTACAGATTCCAGGCTGACTAGTACAGCCTTCCTGTGGTCTCCACAGCCCCTTCCTACGTCTGACTTTTCAGGGGGCTGCCAGACACTGTCCACTCTGCCCTGTCCACCTGTCCCAACTGTCAACTGGAGGACCAGCATCAAGCGCAGGCTGGAGCTCTTCCAGCCCCTAGAAACAAAGCTGGTGGATCCCCACCCTAGCTCTTTCTACCATCAACATTATACTTGTCACTAGTCCAATCAAACGCTTCATTATAGGATGGAAACTGAGGCCCAAAGAGGATCAGGGACTTACCTAGTCACAAAGGAGGGAAAATTCTGCTGCCAGAGCTGTTCTGGGAAGGGCAGGATAGACAGTGAAATCCTTCTGGGAAAGCACTGCCCCCCTCCTCCTATCTTACTTTCAGTTTTATTTAAGCAGGGGATCTAGAATAGGCTCTGGCCACCAGCAAGACACATGTGCTCCACAGCAGTCTAGACCCAGTCCCGAAGGTCCCTGCACACCGTGCCTTCTGCTGAGCTGGAGCTCACTGCGGCCGTGAGCCTTCTCACTTACCCCCAGGCCCCCTGCTCTGCAGGTGGTGTCAGCCTTCAACCATCCTCAGCCTCCCCCTCCAAGGGGTGCACAGGGCCATGAACTGATGAAAGTCTCTCCATCCCAAGACTCTGCTCTTCTATGTGAACAGAAAAGGCCTCCTGCTTCTTCCTTCAGTCACGCTATATTCAAGGGGACAACTGTCCTAGGCACTGGGGACCCGAAGTTGGATCAAGTGGACCATTTCAGACTCACACCAGCCCATCCACATCCTGGCCTTTCTCAGGCTCCCCACTCCCTCCAACCAACCCAACACCCACCCCTCACCCCCATGAATCCTCACTTCTGTCACCCCAGCTCCTTGGCCAGAGTTACAGATCTAAGCTCACCAGGAAGTCTAGTTTCCCCTTGCCTGGATCCCAAGAAGCCCTGAAGAGCCCTCTCTTTTGGAAGCTGCCCCTTTCGGAGCTCCCCAGCTCAGTTTGGCTGTGTCTGGCCCCACATGAGCCCCATCACGGGAGCTACATTTCCTGGCCTCCACGGGAACCTCTCAGACACGCTTGGAGCACAAGCTAGAACACTGGCCCTACGGAGAGGAGAGGGTGCTTTCCAGGGAAGAGTGGGTACACCCAGCACTGGCTGGAGCAACAAGAGCTACAGAAGTCAGGGTCACACATGTGGCTTCAAGGGGTGGACAGACCAGGGCTGGTGATCCACGGAGCAGGTGTGAAGGACCAGACCTGAGTGTCTGGGATCAGGAGGATGGGGTCCTGGAGACAGAGCCAGGGAGGCCAAGAGATGAAATAAAGTTTGGAAGATGAGTCAGGAGCATGGCTGCAATCTCAAGGGGTGAGTGTGTTGTGTGTGTGTAAAAACCATACATTTCCAATTTAGATGTGGGAGACTAAAAGTCAACTCCTCTTCTCCAGGGCTCTAACTCACATCTTCTCAGTCCTTCCCCCACCGCCTGCCCAGCAGCTTCTGGGCTGCAAGACGCAGAGAAGCTCCTCCCTAGGAGCGCCAGTGTCTCCAGCAGGGAGGTCAGGAGGCAAGACTGTCGGGGCTTCTGAGACCCAGTTCTCCGGGGAAGGGGGTGGGGATGCGAGGGACAGGAGACAGGATTCTACCTGTGAGTGTAAATAAGGCCAGAGTCGGGCTGCTGGGAGGTCATGGTACTCAGGACTGTTGAAGGACGGAGAGAGTGCCCTGGAGAGACTGGCCTTGGCTTCTCACATGACCTGATGTGGGGGTGGGGGGCAGTGGTTTATTCACTAAGTTCTGTCTGACTCTATGACCCTCTGGACTGTAGCTCACCAGGCTCCTCTGTCCATGGAATTCTCCAGGCAAGAAAACTGGAGTGGGTTGCCATTTCCTTCTCCAGGGGATCTTCCCAACCCGCGGATTGAACCCCATTTCCCGCATTGCAGGTGAATTCTTTACCGCTGAGCCACATGTGGGTGAAGGAGGGACAAAAGTGAAAGGATGACCGCAGGCCCCAATCCACCGAGGACGGGCCCATGGGCATGAGCGAGCGGCATGTTGGGTAAGCCACAGTTGGGTAAGAGAGTGACTGGGAAGAGGGGTGGTTGCGGCAGGGCACTGACCTCAGGTCGTGAGGATGGTCACCCTGTGATGACCCAGGGCCCCTTCTGTGGCAGGACAGAAGCCCAGCAGGCCATCTCACTCAGGGATGTTGGACGGGACCCACCACTCACAGGACCCAGCTCTCAAATGGGAAGAGCAAAAAGGCAGCAGAGGCCAGGCAGCCCCGGGGACCGCAGGGCAAGAGGTGGGAAGAAGAAAAGCAAGATGGATATTCAGCTTTCCAACCCAGCTCACAGAGCTTTATTAAGAACAGATGACAAGACCCTGCTTGGTTCCTGCTGCACCTGAAGGGCCATATTCCCTAGGAACCCGGCGTGGAAAGCCCGAATTTGCCCTCCTACTTCCTTCAAAACCCCTAAGACCAGAGCTGGGGCCTACCTGAAACCCCCTTTCAGACACCATACTCACCCGGCCCTGACCCTCTTCCCAGCCACCCCAGCACTCAGGCTGCTGGGCCCAGGCAGAACCCAGGGGATGACCGGGCTAACATGAGGATATTCCTTGAGCTGGGAATCCCCTGGCAGCTTTAAGGGAACAACGTGTGACTACAGGAAGAAATGTCACGTCTGTCAGTCCCTCCACCGCAGACACACACACACACACACACTCACTCGGGCTTGCAGGGAAGGAAGTGATGTGGTAGTGGCGTTCGGCACATGTCACCACTTCTGGGCAGAGCGTCAGCTTGCATAAGCGGCCCTCAATCACTGCTCTGTATAGATGGTCTCTGTTCTTGACTGAGTAAGCCCTGCTTAGGGGAAGGTTCCCCAACAAATTCTCAGGGAATTCTGAGGTCCCAGGGCTTCCTTCACTGGAAAAGCCATGACAAGGTTCCACTTGCCTCAACCAGCCTATGGCCACCCCCACAGGGAAGGCCCGCCCGTGGCCTTAGCTGGGAGGAAGGACACTTCACCCTGCAGGGCTCTTCAGTGGCACTGGCCACAGTTCTCTGGCCCTTCCGCACAGAGTGTACCAGGCTTGAGCCCCACGCATGGAAAGAAGAGGGGGGCAGGGCCTGGGGCTCATAGCCAGAGGTAAGATGGCTCCTTTACGTCAAAAATGTTGTGGCTCTGCTCCTGCCCTGCTCAAGCAGGGAGGTGAGGCCTGGAAGAACTGGGGCAATTCCTAAGCTCCACAATAAAAAAGGTTTTTAAATATATTCATCAAAATAGTTTTCTTTTAAAAAGCCCCCACTGCTGACAGCCCCACCAGCTGGCTCTCCATCACCTCCCTCCCCAGCCCGGACACAGCCGGAGGAGTCCTGAGTGGCCCAGTGCCCCTCTGAGTCTTTCCCACCCAAGAGGTCTTGGAGGGCAGGGAGGAGAGTGCCCTGAGGTCCATGGTGGGTGGATGTTCTTCTTCCTGACTATTCCAGGCCCAGGATATAGTTGATGCCTTGCACCAGGCCAATGATGACAGGCTGCCATGCTACCAAGTACCGAAGCCAGTCGAGCAGTTGCCCGTACATGACATGAGGCCTCTCCCAGCTGTCAAGTGAGTTAAAGAAAAGGGGCTACATGTTCGAGCTGCTGAGGCTGGCCTAGGGGATGGGTAAGAGGGTCTGTCTACATGTTCCAGACACTTCACAGAAATCAGCCTACAAAGAAAGGTGCTTTCTAGAAAGCCCCACCCAACCTCTCCATGTTGGAACACAGGTCTGAACCTGGAGAATGAGGGAAGTGGGACAGAGGGGATCAATGCAGAGGATCAGACAGACAAGGCAGAGGGTGGAGTGGTGAAATGAAGCTCTCTGTGGATGATACACACAGAGGGCTCTGCATGACCCCCTCTGTAAGCTGGGACTGCCAGTGAGCCTGAGACTGCCGTAGATTTCTCATGACAACAGCTTCGGGAAGACGGGGAAAGAGATAACGTAACCCGAAGGTTCTTGTCCAAAATGGGAAGATTTCTAGGTCAACGGAGGGGTTGAGTGTGAGGACAGAGGCATATAGGGGCAGAGCAAGAGGCTGGTCACAGGGGATAATTCCTGGTAGAGAGGCTCGCACTGAACATGGGGGCCCTGCTGAGGCCAAGCAGCCCTGGAGAGGAGTCCCTTCCCTCCACTTTACAACCCACTGCCGGGAAAGACACTGGAGAGGGAGCCTAGGAATCCAGCTCCGGGGAAGCACAGACCTCACAAGCCTGTGGGGAGTCCTTCTGAGGGCGTCAGGAACCACAGTCTGGCCCAGTACTGGGAACCAAGAGAAGCCCCGACCCTCAGCTTGACCATGGAGTTACTGAACTAGACCCCAAAAGAACCAAGCAAGGAACCATAAAGGGGAACACCAAGGCCCTCCACAGCCCGGCTAGTATCCAGGGGCCAGGAAACCCCCATACAGAGAGAAAGGGCAACTGGGAGAGGTCCCTAGATCCAGGGGCAGCTGAGAGCAGCACAGGTCCTGTGTTCAAAGTGGAGGGGACAGGGCTGGTCTCCAGCCCCGCCCACCAGAGGTGAGGCATCACATGTTAGTTATATCACCTTGAGAATGTTAGTCAACCTTGAAACTGTTTCACTGGTAAAAATGAGGATACTATTACCCAGGTCACAAGGCTCTAGAGAACGAGTGAGCCCTCAGAAGGAAAGCGCTTGGCACAGTGCCGCCAGGTGTGCAGGAAGCAGGCGGGCAAAGGAAGTAGCTATCACTACCGATTCACCCTCGAGGGATCCTGAGTGGTGAGGAGAAGCTGAGCTGTTGGTCCTGCCCCATATCCCACCCACCTCCCTAGACAAGCCAAATGGACTGGTGGGCAGTTACCAGACAGGACTCAGGAGGGGAACCCCAAGACCCGCCTGATGCAGGCTGGTACTTTCTTACCACTGCCCGCTCCCAGCAAGAGCCCAAAAAGGATACGGGTTGCTGAACATCCTCTTGAGGTCTACCTTCTCTTTGCAGTAGGGACACGTCTGCTTCTTTCCCACAATGCACCAGCCGCGGATGCAGAACTCGTGGAATCTGAGCACCACTGGTCAAGGGAAATGGTGGGCAGCCAGGATGGCACTCCAGCCCCATGACGGGCTTCACGGCGTCCAGGCCCTAGCTCTGGAGGGAGGTTCAAACCCTGGCTTCATCTCTTACCAGCTATATCGCCTTGGGCAAGCTGAGAGTACACCTCCGGCCCTGCTTCCTCACACATGAAGTGGGGTTAATGAACTCTGCCTTACAGGGCCACTCTGGGCACAATGGAGAGCACACGGCACGGAACGGGAGCCGAGTAAGGACGTGGTGAACGCCAGAGGCGCCACTCAGGGGCACTTGATTCCAGCACTGAGGGAGCCAGTTAGAGGATGCTCCTCCCTGGCGACTGACCCAATCTTGCAGCAGCTGGTGTAGCTGAGGCTCCCTTCTGACCTGGCCAGGCTATACACACTGCTTACGCACAAGTGGCTCCCATCTATGAGAAAGACCAAAGGAGGCAGCCGTTTCCACTCCCTGGGATTGGCTTCCCTATCAGAGGACATCACCCAGATGTGTGCCTCTTGTGACTCTCCTCCTCTCAAAGGTCTGGATGGCATGCCCAGGGTCATGACGGTCCCCTCCCTCCCTGACTGCAGTGTGCACGTGGTGAGAGAGGCAGCCCAGGAGCTCCAGGCAGGATACACGTGATTGCAAGACAGCCTATACGTGTTCTCGATGATGCCTTCTTCACTGACATCCACAAAGATCTGCTGCCCACACACTGCGCACACACTGTCCGAGAGGTGTTTGGTAGGCATGCCCGACTCGCTGTAGAACTGGGAGAGAAGAGCAGGAGGAAAAGACAGGAAAGACGTGAGAATCAACCAAAGTGGCACGATACCAGCGAGGCCTGGGGTCTTCTGGAGAGAATGTGACACGGCAGGTGGAGGATCCTGAGCTGGAGAATATCTCACCGTCAGTCATCCTCATCTCTGTGGGGCAGATGGCGTGAAAGGACTAGACCAGAGATGGGCTGGAAGTCAGATCAGACAGAACCTGAAGACGGGGCTGGTCAGCATCAGGGCAGGAGACCGGCAGGGAGAAGGGTTCGGGGCCACTGATAGGGAACCACATCAGCTAAGCCACTCTGTGGCCACACCGTGGTTCCCCCAGATGGGCGACATCTCTTCTCCAAGAGGCACATCAGTGAAACACCTGGTGCAATGGTGGCTGGGTGACAAGGACATTTTCAGGCACTTGTTGCAGCAGTAAAACAGCTTCAACCCATTTGGACAGCATTTGGCATGATGTCTCAAACTGCCACACCATTTAACCCATTAACTTCACCTTAAGAAATTTAAAGAAATTTCTTTAAAAACAAAAAAAGCTTCATGCATACAGATACTCATTTAAGTGTTATTTATAACTAAAGAAGTGAAGAGTCTGGCAACCTCTCAAAAAGTTAAACACAGCAATACCATATGACATAGCAATTCCATTCTTAGATAATACTCCTAAAGAATAAAAACCAGGCCTAACCACACACTTGTACACCAATGCTCATTAGCAGCATTAATCACAAATAGCCAAAAGGTGGAAACAGCCCAAGTGTCCATCAACAGAAGAATGGACAGACAAAATGGGGTCTATCGCTCCAATGAAATGTTACTCAGTCACAAGAATAACAAAGTTCTGATACATGCCAAAACATGCAGGCACTTTGGAAACATGCTAAGTAAAACAAGTCAGACACAAAAAGATAAGCATTGCACTGATATATGAGTCTATTTCTATAAAATATCTAGAATAGCCAAATTCATAGACAGAAAATAGAATAGAGGTAACCAGTGGTGGGGAGGAGGAAATGGGTTATTGCTTCTGTTTGGGATGATCAAAAATTTTGGAAATAGCACACTGAACAATGGCTAAAATGGTGAATTTTATGCTACATATATTTTCCCAAAAAAGCAAGAAAAAAAAAGCGGCAAACAAAAACAAGCAAAGAAATGGAAAGAACCATAAATGACCAACAATAGAGGGATGCCTCGATAACCTGTGGCACCCACTCAAGGGGCTAGATAGGCAGCGAGTCAGCTGAAGCTTGAGATACAACATTAAGTGTCAAAAGCAGGGCACAAAATTGGAGGCACAGTACTGTTGTTGGTACCATATGTAAAGACAAGCAAGCAGATCAGTCAAAAGGTCAGAAGGAAACGTATGAGAATATTTACACCAGTGATGTCTTGGTAGTAGGATTATAAATGGGTGTTTTTTATTTTGCCTACTTTTCTGTACTCAAATTTTCCTTAATGAACATATATAACAGGCAAGCCTCAGAGATATTGTGGGTTCCATTCCAGAACACCACAATAAAGTGAGTCACACAAATTCTTTGCTTTCCCAGTGCATTTAAAAGTTATGTTTCTACTTACTACTAGGGATGCAATAGCACTATGTCTAAAAACCAACTAGGACAGTAACATCCAAGACCACAGATCACCATAACAAATAATAATGAAAAAATTCAAAACACTGCCAGAAATACCAAAATGTAACACAGAGACACAAAGTGAGCAAAGGCTGCTGGAAAATGGTGCTGACAGACTTGCTTGCTGCAGGGGTGTCCTAAACCCTCAATTTGCAAAAAGCAAAACAAAAAATTATCTGCGAAATGCAATAAAGCAAAGCATGATAAAAAGAGGTACACCCATACCTTAAAAGATTATTTATTACCATGGTTAATCACAGTGAATGAGGAATTCCATGCTCCAAACAGAAATTCAAAATTTTGCATACCTTCCTTATGGTTTATTGTTCAATAGCTACATAGCATTTCCCCTTGATCCCAAGAATAAAAGACTTGAATTTTGTTGAAACTGTCTATTGTTTTTTTTCTTTTCTTTGTTCTTAAAAATGATGGTAAAACACACATAACATAGAATTTACCATCTTAACTATTTTTAAGTATACAGTTTGGTAATGTCAGTAAGTATATTCACATTGATCTGCAGCTCATCTCCAGAACTTTCACATCTTGCAAAACTGTAAAATTAATTCTTTAAAAGGCTTCTGTATTTATTATTACAATTTGATCTGTACCTATAAAGGGAAACAGATTATACTTAGCCTTTTTTGTATTGTTATTTTCCTAATTCGAGTTTCCTGTTTTTTGTTTCCAAGCAACTGTCTTCTGAAAACTTCACAGACTGTTAGCTAGGTGAGGGACAACAGTGGAAGAAGGGCGGGGGTAAAGGAGCTGGGACAAGGAGTAGGGAGGACACAGCTACGTCTGCCACGACCTCCACTCCACATGCGGCTTCTCTGACTCTAAGCAGCCCTTCTGAGAAATGGCCTCTCCTGACTCCAAAAGTTTTCAGGGGTAGAGGGCAGAGCTGCCCCAAGAATCCATGAATATAGAGTTTCTGGCCTTCAACACTCCCTCCCTGTCTTGCAAGAATGTCTGAAGTGGCTTAAGGTGAGCCTGTTACTGTCACAGGACACCAGAGCAGCCCCGTCACTGGGGAAACCAAAGCCCAGTGACGGAAAGAAACTAGCTGTGATGAGAACCCAGACCCCCTGACCAAGATGTTCACTGACATCTGAACACTGGAGAAATGCAGCTACTTAGGTCAGTGAGGGCCAATAATTCAAAAGGTTCTGATTTGTGTATCTAGAGTGCAAAAGGATGAGTGAGAGTTAAGTGAAAGTGAAGTCGCTCAGTCATGTCTGACTCTTTGCGACCCCATGGACTATAGCCTACAAGGCTCCTCTGTCCATGGGACTCTCCAGGCAAGAATACTGGAGTGGGTTGCCATTTCCTTCTCCAGGGGATCTTCCTGACCAAGGGATCAAACCTGGGTCTCCCGCACTGGAGGCAGACGCTTTTTAACCTCTGAGCCACCAGTGAGAGTTAGGGTGAAGCCAAACCCATGGGAGCCCACTAGCTGCAATTCTCCAAAGCAGGAATCTGAATGTTTGTGCTGAGGGGACCTCTGAGAGAGACTCCACCAGAGTTCAAGAGGCTGACGGCTCTGAATGTGCCTGCCTGAGTATTTCTAGGCACATCAACTGAACAGTGAGAAGAGAGACCAAGAAGTCTGAGCCCAGCTCTGGCACCAAATCCTTGCACACTTGTGCAGCACAGGAACACCACCACTCATTCTGGCCCATGGCATCAGCAGTGAGAAAGGGGAACCCTCCAACTCAGGACAGGAGAGCTCTGAGGAAGAACTTAACCTCAAACCACTCCAAGTTCTGCCCCAGGATACTGGGGCAGGGATACAGCATCAGAGAGAACCTGCATGAGGTGATGAGAGTAGGAGGGACACTGAGGCAAAGTTCTATATTAGGCCTCTAGCTTCTCCATTCTCCCTGCGAGCTAATGTAGCGACAGGCCAGCAGGGTCAAATCCCACAATGTTTCAACAAAGTCATCAGATGAGTCTGTCAAGTCAGGAAGGTCCCAGCAACCAACAGTTCGCAGAGCCCACTGAGACTGCATAAGGAGGTCCTCGGGCTGAGTAAGGTAAAGTACAGGGAGGAAGATTCTGGTTTAACCTCAAGAGCCTGATGCCTCAGTGTGGAAAGGGCTCAAGGGGCCACACAGTTTGTCAGGACAGACTGCATTTCCATCCTCTGTCACTTACTATCTTGATGATCTTGAGCAAGCCACTCAAACTCTTCCTTCCTTCCGTCAGATATACTGGGTACCTACTAGGTACCAGTCACTGGACTATGTCTTGGGCTATAATGTTGGAAAAACACAGACCTGGCCTCTGTCTTCAGGAAACCTACAGCAAGGGGAGACTGGCATTTAATAGCCATACTACTCAAAGCAATCTACAAATGTAATGAGATCCCTATCAAATTACCCATGACATTTTTCACAGAACTAGAACAAATGATCCTAATATTTACATGGAACCATAAAAGACCCAGAATTGCCAAAGCAATCCTGAGGAAAAACAACAAAGCAGGAGACATAACACTCTTAGACTTTAGGCAATACTATAAAGCTATAATAATCAAAACAGGGTCCCATTACCACAAAAACAGACATATATAGATCAACGAAACAGAACAGGGAGCCCAGAAAAAACCCACATACCAACAGTCAATTAATCTTCAACAAAGGAGGCAATAATATAAAATGTAAAAAAGACAGTCTCTTCAGCAAGTGGTGCTGGGAAACCTGAACAGCCGTATGTAAATCAATGAAGTTAGAACACACCCTCACACCATGCACAAAAATAAACTCAAAACAGCTTACAGACTTAAACATAAGATATGACACCATAAAACTCCTAGCAGAGATCAAAGGCAAATATTCTGACATAAATCATAACAATGTATGCTTAGGTCCCTCTCTCAAGGCAACAGAAATAAAAACAAAAAAAATGTGGCTTAAACTTATACCATCCTTTAAACTTATACCAGCTTTTGCATAGCAAAGGAAACTATTAAAAAAAAAAAAAGACAACCTATGGAATGGGAAAAAATATTTGCAAATGATGTGACCAACAGGGCTTGATTTCCAAAAAATACAAACAGCTCATACAACTCAAGAACAAAAAACCAAACAGTCCAATGGAAAAATGGGCAGAAGACCTTAACAGACATTTCTCCAAAGAAGATATACAGATGACCAACAGGCACATGAAAAGGTACTCAACACCGCTAATTATTCAGTTCAGTTCAGTTCAGTCGCTCAGTCGTGTCCGACTCTGCGACCCCATGAATCGCAGCACGTCAGGCCTCCTTGTCCATCACCAACTCCCGGAGTTCACTCAAACTCACGTCCATCGAGTCGGTGATGCCATCCAGCCATCTCATCCTCCGTTGTCCCCTTCTCCTCTTGCCCCCAATCCCTCCCAGCATCAGAGTCTTCTCCAATGAGTCAACTCTTTGCATGAGGTGGCCAAAGTACTGGAATTTCAGCTTTAGCATCATTCTTTCCAAAGAACACCCAGGGCTAATCTCCTTTAGAATGGACCGGTTGGATCTCCTTGCAGTCCTAGGGACTCTCAAGAGTCTTCTCCAACACCACAGTTCAAAAGCATCAATTCTTCGGCGCTCAGCTTTCTTCACAGTCCAACTCTCACATCCATACATGACCACAGGAAAAACCATAGCCTTGACTAGACGGACCTTTGTTGGCAAAGTAATGTCTCTGCTTTTGAATATGCTATCTAGGTTGGTCATAACTTTCCTTCCAAGGAGTAAGCGTCTTTTAATTTCATGGCTGCAGTCACCATCTGCAGTGATTCTGGAGATCAAAAAAATAAAGTCTGACACTGTTTCCACTGTTTCCCCATCTATCTCCCATGAAGTGATGGAACCAGATGCCATGATCTTCGTTTTCTGAATATTGAGCTTTAAGCCAATTTTTTCACTCTCCTCCTTCACTTTCATCAAGAGGCTTTTGAGTTCCTCTTCACTTTCTGCCCTAAGGGTGGTGTCATCTGCATATCTGAGGTTATTGATATTTCTCCCAGCAATCTTGATTCCAGCTCGTGCTTCTTCCAGTCCAGAGTTTCTCATGATGTACTTTGCATTGAAGTTAAATAAGCAGGGTGACAATATATAGCCTTGACGTACTCCTTTCCCTATTTGGAACCAGTCTGTTGTTCCATGTCCAGTTCTAACTGTTGCTTCCTGACCTGCATATAGGTTTCTCAAGAGGCAGGTCAGGTGGTCTGGTATTCCCATTTCTTTCAGAATTTTCCACAGTTTATTGTGATCCACACAGTCAAAGGATTTGGCAGAGTCAATAAAGCAGAAATAGATGTTTTTCTGGAACTCTCTTGCTTTTTTGATGATCCAGCACATCATTGTTGGCAATTTGATCTTTGCTCAAATCAAAACTATAATGAGGTATCACCTCACATCAGTCAGAATGGCCATCATCAAAAAAATCTACAAACAGTAAAAGCTGGACAGAGTGTGGAGAGAAGGGAATGCTCTTACACTGTTGGTGAGAATATAAATTGGTGCAACCACTAAGGAAAAGAGTATGGAGGCTCCTCAAAAAATAAAAATAGAGTTGCCATGTGATCCAGCAATCCCACTCCTGGGCATATACCAGATAAAACTACAATTCAAAAAGATACATGCAACCCTATGTCGATAGCAGCACTATTTACAATAGCCAAGACATAGAAACAACCTTAATATCCATCAACAGATGAATGGATAAAGAAAATATGGTATATATACACAATGGAATATTACTCAGCAATCAAAAAGAACTAAACAATGCCATTTACAGCAATCTCTAGGATGGACCTAGAGATTACCATACTAAGTGAAGTAAGGCAGAAAAAGAAAGAGAAATACCATATAATAAAACTTATATGTGGAGTGTAAAATACGATACAAATCAATGTATCTACAAAACAAAAACTGACTCACAGACATAGAGAAGAGACTTGTGGTTGCCAAGGAGTAGGGAGGATAGAGGAGGGAGGGCATGGGACTTTGGTATTATCAGAGTCAAGCTATTATATATAGGAAGACTAAACAACAAAGTCCTACTGTATAGCACAGGGGACTATAGTCAACATCCTGTGACAAACCACAATGGAAAAAATATGAAAAAGAATACACACACACACACACACACACACACACATATATATAACTGAGTCACTGTGTTGTACAGAAGAAATTAACCCAACACTGTAAGTCAACTATACTCCAATAAAATTTGTTTTAAATGTACATAAAATGAGAACTAATTACTTAGAAGGCTAAAATAAGAATTAGTTAATTAAGAGGTGTTCAAAGGGCTATCACAGAACACTGCAATGAAGGGGTCTCCTAACTAAGCCGAGGTCATCTGAGGAGGCTTCCTCAGAGGAGTGGCATTTTAGGCTGAGAGGTGAAACGTGAGTCAAGTTAGTGAGATGAAGACAGGCAGAAGTGACAAGAGGAGGCCAGGGGCAGGGAGAACCTGATGCACTTGAGAAACTGAAAGAAGTCTGTAAGAAAGAGGAAAACAGTAAGTCCTTAAGGCCAAAATGGAGGACTTTGGACTTTAAATGAGAAGTCATCTAAAGGCTTTATTTTAGACTTGTACTGTTTAAAAGATCACTCGATCTTCCATGAGAAAAATGGATTGGAGACAAGGCCAAAATGGATTCAGTGAGACCAGCTAAGAGACAGTTACAATATTTTAAATGCAACGGATAATGGGGCCTATGCTCAGGTGATACGCTATGCTATGCTAAGTCGCTTCAGTCCTGTCCGACTCTGTGCGACCCCATGGACAGCAGCCCACCAAGGCTCCTCTGTCCACAGGATTCTCTAGGCAAGAATACTGGAGTGGGTTGCCATTTCCTTCTCCCATGTTCAGGTGATAACTTGGGCTAATTTGATGGCAATAAAAATTGGGAGAAGTGGACCAATTGTTGATACCAAAGAGACAGCTGACTAGGAAAGGCCTGGAGTTCAGAATAGAGTTCTGGATTACAGATCTGGAATTCATGGAAAAAGAAAGGAAATAACTAGTGAAGAATAGAGAAGATGGTTTCACCTTGAGCTCATAGGAACAGTAACATTTAAGGGGAATGAAAATTAGCAGAGAAGACAGAAAATATCACAGAGAAAGAAAACCAGGACAGGGTAATGTCACAAAAGCCACTGTTAGGAGGCAGGGGCGGGGGGGGGGGACCCCCTTTTTAAGAAGAAATAAGTGCTGAGTCAACTGTGCTGTTGACTGCTGAGATCATAATCAATCCCCCAGAATAAGTGACATACAGTCCGTGGTGATCTGAGTAAGAGTCACTGCATAAAAAGGGTATGACTTGAGGTCAATTAGAATAGACCAGAAAGTAAGTGAAAGGTAATCAAAAAGGAAACAGAAACTTTCCACAAATTTAACTGTCAATGACAGGAAATGGCTCAGTAGCTAGAGAAAGTGTGTCAAAGAAAGGACATTTTTTCAAACAGAATATTTAAATGATTAATAGGCAAGAACCCAGCAGAGGGAGAAGTTGAAGTCCTAGGTGAGAAAGGAAGTCAGTGGTACACCAGGTCCCTGGGAAGGCAGGAGGTGTGGAATCTAGAGCACAGGTAGAGCTGGTCTCTGATGGAGGAGAGGACACTTACTCCACTGTTCCTGGAGGGGAGGAGAAGACAGGTGCAAACAGAAGTGGGTCTACAGGTACCATGTCAGGAATTGGGGGGAAGTCCTGTTTGGTTTCTAGTTTCTCAGGAAAATAGGAGGCAAGATCATCTGCTGAGAATGAAGGGCAGAGGGAAGGGGTATTAGAGGTTTAAGAGTGGAGGTTTGAAACAAAGGTTACTCAAAGTGGGAGAGGGTGCGCTCCCGATGAACAGTCAGATTTCTCCTTTTGCACAGGAGCTTGTCTGTAGTAGGGGCTCAGGATACAGGAGTTCCAATCCACACCATTGACCATCACAGGAAACGTGTGCCACGATAGCCTCGAGGGCTCTTCTGGTCCATCCCCTCAACTAGTGAGGAGATTAATGGCCAGGGAGCAGAGCCTCACTCGAGGCCAGAGAGTTGGTGGCAGGGCTCAGCTGGCTCCCTGTCAGTTCAAGATGGCTTCAGAAATACTTGCTGAAAAAGTGAATAAAATACCCATTTCCAGGATTATAGAGGAGGAAATTCCATACCACAGAGTGGTTGAAGGTGATTTCAGACAAAAGATAGCATCAAGAGAGAACTGGCACTCGTGGTTAATGATCTGTCTGGCTTGCTTTATGTGTTGAGTATGATGAAGATACAAAGTCTACAAGGGCCCTGTGCTCCAGTTGATTAAATATAAAATATGTAGCACAGGAGGACTGTACAGTAGGTAACAGCAGTTGCTATCATCATCACCATCTGAGTGTCTGCCATGGGCCTGGCTAGTCTGCAAAGTGCTTGACATTAACCCATCTGTTCCTTACCACAATTCTATAAGG
The DNA here is from genome assembly GCF_019923935.1 of Bubalus bubalis. Classification (NCBI taxonomy): domain Eukaryota; kingdom Metazoa; phylum Chordata; class Mammalia; order Artiodactyla; family Bovidae; genus Bubalus; species Bubalus bubalis. Next base: position 33,234,422 of record NC_059172.1, read on the forward strand.
CTGACAATATTATTACAGCTAAGAAAAGATGATCAGAAAGGTAAAGCAACTTAAGAGTATATAGATAATTAAAAGTGGAGGAGAATCTGAAACCAAGTCTGTCTGACTCTGACCCCCCAGCTCTTTACACTACTACTTCAAGTCAGATGAATGGGTAGCCAGCCCTGTCCTCATATTATCTGGGGCTGCTGAGCCTCCAGGAAGTAGGAAGTCTGAGGCACAGCAATTTGCTCAGGAGACAGAAAATGTGAGCTAGGACACCAGGCCCAATGCAGCACAATATGTTGCTACCCTGCCTGCTAATCAATCCCACAGAGGAGGAAGTCCCAGAAATAAGCTTATTTCCCAATGGCCATTGCCCCACCCCTCCATGACTTTCGGGTGTGAATGGAAACTAAACTGAGTGGCTATCACAAGCTTATGACCTCACAGTAACCAGCTGGAAAACACAGACTTCATCCAAGAGTCCCTTGAATCAACTGACTCAACAAAACAGTTACAAATTTCTCCAAGTGAGGCAAAACAAAGAGCTGCTGCAGCTAAGTCGCTTCAGTCGTGTCCGACTCTGTGCGACCCCAGAGACAGCAGCCCAGCAGGCTCCCCCGTCCCTGGGATTCTCCAGGCAAGAACACTGGAGTGGGTTGCCATTTCCAATGCATGAAAGTGAAAAGTGAAAGTGAAGTCGCTCAGTCGTGTCCGACTCTACACTAACTAAAGAGAGTAGTAGCGTAGAATACTGTAAAAGGAGTTAAGAATGCTTAATACAACTATAAAATGTCATAGTTTTATTTCTAGGAATTGTGAAATAAATTAATCACAGATTTTTTTTTTTTAGGTCAAACCACTCCCAGAGGGGGACTAAGAGATGAATCAGACCTAGTTCCTGACTGGTACAGCTCCAAAATCAACTATGACTCTTTGGGATAGAAGCTGTGATCACCAAATATACAAAAGACTATGAAAAAATAAATAGAACTGAAAATGTGGTATATATATATACAAAGTGAAATATTATGTAGCCTTAAAAAGGAAGGAAATTCTGACATGCCATAACAAAGGTAAACCTTGAGGATACTATGCTAACTGAAATAAGCCAGTCACAAAAGACAAATATTGCATATGAGTTCACTTATGAGAGGTATCTAAAGTGGTCAAATTCATAGAGACAGACAGAATGACTGTTGCCAGGGGCTGGGGAGAGCGGGGATTAGGGAATTATTGTTAAATGAGTATAAAGCTTCAGTTTTGCAAAATGAAAAGTTCTATAGATGGATGATGGTGACAGTTGAAGAACAATGTAAATGTATTAATGCTACTGAACTGTACACTTCAAAATGGTTAAGATGGTATGTGTATTTTTAGCAGTTTTTTAAAAAAACAACTAGGGCTGCTATTGAAAGTGAGCAATGAAGCTAGTACAGGCTGTACTTGGTCACATTCTGTGCACTGTAGACTACTGATAAATAACTGTTGCTTGAATAAATAAATGAATGAGTTGAAAGCTGCTGTCTCTTGACTTCCTCAAATTACCCTCCCCAAAGCACTGGTCAGATTCTGGCTTTGAGACCACAGATATTCTCTTTTTTTAACTTCTTTATTTATGTTTTAAATTTTTTGGCTGTGCTGGATCTTTGTTGCTGCACATGGGCTTTCTCCAGTTGTGGTGAGCGGGGGCTGCTCTACAGTGGCAGCTCTTGGACTTCTCATCTCACTGCGGTGGCTTATCTTCTTGCAGAGCACAGGCTCTAGGTGTGCATGGGCTCAGTAGTTGTTGCACAGTGGCTTAGTTGCCCTGCGGAATGTAGAATCTTCCTGGGCCAGAGAGCAAATCTGTATCCTCTGCAAAGCCATGTGGATTTTTAACCACTGCACCACCAGGGAAGCCCCAGGAATATTCTTGAAATTCAGGCTGTCATGGTTCAGGGGCCTATGTGTTCCTGAGAAGACCAAGGCCCATCTGACCAAAGTGGGCAGAAATAATAACAGTCCTGAAATTCTCAGGGTTGGAAAGAACTCTAAGATAGATCCCTTTAATCTCATGCTGGAGTCTCTTCTCCCACATTCCTATCTGATCTAATCTGCTGGCATCCTGAGCCCTAGCAGAAGACCTGTTACTAAATCTCAGCAATATTTACGAAGAAAATTGGAAAACAACAAATCAATGAACTCCTGGTGACTCACCCGGTACTATCACAGGCCATCCTAGTATTCCTATGACCTCCAGGATGGGACCCTGGGGAAATAGCAAACTGCTTGTCCATAGTTAGGATCAGCAAGGTCACATTCTGTTGGATGGGAGTTTTCAAAGTGACTCCTCTGAAAGAGACAGTTGGATAGAGTGGCTCCTCTGAAAGGGAAAGCCATTCTCAATGTCAATTACTTAGGGAGAGGTAGCTATCAGGTAAGATACTAGGATTCAGAAGATTAGCCTGTGGAATAAAGGAGGGGCAGCACTATTTTTGTCAAGAACACAGGCTCTGGGTGTTGGCATCTGGAGGACAGTCGCTGTCCAGGTGTGGATTCCAGGTTGTGGGTGCTAAGATGACACCCAGTACACTGACACAGGCCGAGTTGGATGAGGCAGGGTCTAAAAGCCCTGGAGAGCAGGCCGCCTGGTAAAGATGCTAACACTTTATTTTCGCACTCTTATCCTCAACTCTGTGCTAAGAGGTACAGTGAGGTATGTGGTTTACCCTTGGGACAGACTGTTATCATGGAGTGGTGGGGGTAACTACTGGCATCCCATGAAAGGAAGGAGAATGAGGCACTCTCCACCCTAACGAGAAATTCTCCCACCAGGTCTCCTGGTGAAGCTGGAATTTATTGTTATTAGGGAATTATCTTGGAGAAGGCAATGGCACCCCACTCCAGTACTTTTGCCTGGAAAATCCTGTGGATGGAGGAGCCTGGTGGGCTGCAGTCCATGGGGTCGCTAGAGTTGGACACGACTGAGCAACTTCACTTTCAGGTTACACTTTCATGCATTGGAGAAGGAAATGGCAACTCACTCCAGTGTTCTTGCCTGGAGAATCCCAGGGACGGGGAAGCCTGATGGGCTGCCGTCTCTGGGGTCGCAGAGTCGGACACGACTGAAGGGACTTAGCAGCAGCAGCAACATCAGCAGCAGCAGGGAATTATCTTATGAGGGATTATCATTTACAATCACTGAAGTACCCAATAATTCTTCCCAAGAACATGGGAAGAGGCCCAAGTCAAATCCCATCTTGCAGAGGCCAATGTAATAACTCCATCTCCCAGCTGCTGCTCCTGCTAAGTCACTTCAGTCGTGTCCGACTCTGTGCGACCCCATAGACGGCAGCCCACCAGGCTCCCCCGTCCCTGGGATTCTCCAAGCAAGAACACTGGAGTGGGTTGCCATTTCCTTCTCCAATGCATGAAAGTGAAAAGTGAAAGTGAAGTTGCTCAGTCGTGTCCGACTCTAGCGACCCCATGGACTGCTGCCCACCAGGCTCCTCCATCCATGGGATTTTCCAGGCAAGAGTACTCGAGTGATGCTAATTTGGTGATCAATTAATTCTGAGCTTAGCTCCACCTGGACAGAAAAGGGATTCTGCAGATTAGTCATTAGGGACCCACCTGGGAGGGAATAAAGGCTATATTTAAATTGGCAGCTGATAATAACCTTGAGATAAAGTTGGCAACTACTTGGGAAAATCAGAGAATTGGTCCTGTAAAAACAGAAAAAGAAGAAGAAATCACTAGAGAGTAAAGGACAGGATTCCAGTAAGAGACACTCTGAAAAGCTGGCTGTGCCACCGAAGGAAACAGTTTTAGTGAACAGCTGCTGCTGAAAGTAAAGTGAGTAATTAGACAATCTAGGGTCTGAAAATCTCTTCAGGGAGTGAACTAGTTGAATGAACAGCTGAAGACACAACTAAATAAGAGAAAGTGAGATGCTGTTAAAACATGACACAGCTGTTCAGAAAAGAATCCAATAGGCTGTCTATAAAGTGACCCAATATACTTTGTTTTCTATTTAATCCATTACAGGAAAAATAAAAGAGTCCCATGATACTGGGACACAAAGTTCCAGACCCAAAACTGTACTTGGTTGACATTACACAAGGTGATAGGGCTTCCCAGGTGGGACAGTGGTAAAGAATCTGCCTGACAATGCAGGAGACACAAGAGATGCAGATTCAATCCCTGGGTCGGGAAGAACCCTTTGAGTAGGAATGGCAACTCACTTCAGTATTCTTGACTGGTAAATTCCACGGACAGAGGAGCCTGGCAGACTCCAGTCCATGGGATCACAAAGAATTGGGTATGACTGAGTGACTAGCACACACACCCAAGGTTATCGATAGCTGTATCTTCTGTTTAACCTGAATTGCCCTAAGCCTACCAGCCCAAGGCACAAATGAGATCACAGTAGCTATGATATATAAATTTGCACAGCCAAGAGGTCCCCACCTGCAAAACTGCCACAAGCTCAGCAAGAGGTCCTGAAGTGCCTCACATGAAGTCAGTGCCAAGCCTTTCTTGTTCTTTTCAATTGGTCTCCATTGATATCTCCTGGCTAAAAGCCAGGACTTGTATGTGGAGGAACCAGGAGAACCCACTTCCCTGATGTTCTAGAGCTTCTCTCCAACTTGCCAGACTTCGACCTAGAAAGAACTTTGGAATGCCCTTCAGTCCCCACACATCAGAGTCACAATTATTTCAGCACAGAAACTGGAGAAATGTCTATTAAAGTTGGAAATATTTCTTCTTGGGGTGGGGTCTAATGGAATGATACCAAGATGGGGAGCACTTCTGTGTTGGTCACACAATTACAAAAAGAACTCACTATTTTTACAAACAACAGAACAACAAACATATTTCCATTGTGGAAAAAAAGGAGTTAAGGATACTGAGTTGGGTTTCTTAGACTGACTGTTACTTTATCTATATTTTAGGCTTGAAGAATCTTTGCATGGTCTCCACCTGGTCCTCTCACAGCATTTCCTATCTCAGTGAAGGATCCGAGGAGTTGCTTGAGTCAGAAATGTCAGCTTCGGTACCTACCTTTCTTTTCTTCCTGTTTTTTCCTTCAGTCCCCAGAACCAATCTATATCCAAGTCCTGTCAAACTTACCTCCAAAATACCTCTCAGTCTACTTCTGTCCCTTTTCACCATCTCTACACTAATCCAAGCTGCCTTCATCTTGCACAAACTATTGCAACTGTCTCTTTAAATAGTCATAGTGGGTCACGCTGATCTGTGGATCTGTGGACCCCCCTCCCATCTGTTCTCTATCCAAAAAGCCAGAATGAACTTTTCCAAGTGCAAATCTGATGACACCATTTTCTACCTTAGACCCTTAGTATTTTTAGTATAAAAATCACAATCTTTCATTTGGCCTATATGGGTTTTTCTAGTCTAGCCTTTATTTCTCTAGACACTTCCACTATAATTCAGCCCCACAACCACGTTAGCCTTAGTTCCTCAAAGTTCTCACCTTTTCTCCCACTACAGGCCTCTTATACATGCTATTTCCTCTACCTGGTACACACTTCACTTTTCACTTCATCTGGTTAACTCCCACTCATTGTTCAGGTCAGCTCAAAAGTCACATCAGGGAAGGCACCGTTGAGCCGCAAGACTAGGTCAAATGATGTATTTGTTAATAGTATCATGAATATCCCTTGATAATATTTATTAGTTACAATTTCTAATAATATAATTTCATAATATATTATTATGAATATATAATGAATGTATCATATATAATTTATTGGTGTTTTAAATTAATACCCATCTCTCTCGACAATAAACTCCATTTGGGCAATACTCAAGTTTATTTTTGTACACCTTTCTAATCTAAGCACATTAGATGTGCTTAAGGACACAGGAGACATTAAATAATTATCTGTTGAGTGACTCTCAACTTCCTGTAGGGTAAAGTGATTTTTACCTTATGGCTTAGAGTTAAAAATTCCGGGGTACCTCTGAGATCCAGCTTTCCAAATTTTAAAGAGGAAATCTCCATATATAACCACTCACATCTTGAAGGATTTTGTAAGGCTTATCTCTTCCATCAAACAAGTGATGCTATCCTGAACTCTTTGAAGATGGCAGGAGGCAGTAATAAAAGCCCAGGTGAACTCACCCCTATGGTCGATGCCATGTAGTCTGCACACATTTCTGCAAAGTCCCGCTCAAGAACACCATAGTAGAGGCCATAGAAGAGGAGAGAAATGCCAAAGTCCATAGCATCTTCAGGTTTGATCCTGTAAGGGAAGCAGTATGGCCTGTAAGACTTGCCCTGAGATGCACTTGCTTTGCATTACTACCCTGGGACACATAAGACAGCACCTAAAATTGGAAGCCTCAAGAGTAGAGCAAGTATTGACAAACTAAAACCAAGTCCAACCTGATTGCATATGGTCTGTGGGCACCTCCTGACAGGCTAGGACTGGAAGCTGTGAAGACCAAGACAGAGTATCCCCTTCTGCCCATTTCCTCACAGGGTTTCCAGTGCCTGCCTCCTGTGACTGATGACCATGCCTTGCAGCAGCCTAGGCTCTGTTCTGGTTCGCATTTACACATTGGGGACTCCACCACTGGCAACCACTACACACCAAACAGTGGGATTTTCGGTCTGGAAGTCAGCAACTCACTAATGAATTGCCTCTCCTCCAGCAAGTTGCCTAAATTGAAATGGCCAAGCCCTCCAAAAGGAGGGAAGAGCACAGCAGGTTCTGGGTGTCACAGGAGCAGACTGAAACTGATCCCAGTGCTCACCCACCCCCATCAGGCCCCTCCTTTAGAGAATGTTTCACCTGATGGCAAGTGGACACAAAGAACGCCCACCATCTGAGACAGTTCACCCAGACAAATATATGGGGCAGGGAGGCGTTTTTCTCTCTTGTTATGTAAATACCTAGAAACCATCCTAAATCTTGCCTTTTGTCCCATGAAACCGAAAATACTTGGCCTTTTACAAAAAAAAAGCTTTCTAACCACAGCTTTAGAAAAGAAAGATACGGTTAGTAAATATACACATACCCGTTACATACAATTTTTAAGTTGCAACTACACATATTCTGTATCATGTCACCAAAGTTAAATTTTGGTTCAAGTCTTCTTACTAAGGACAACATGCCTGTATTAGGAAGCTTGTTTTAGTGATTTCACGGACCAATAATTTGCAAACTTGAGTCTTTAAATGTTTATTAAAGAAAACTATCTTTGTTAAAACATTTGTAGGAAGAACTGAATGTATTCACTTAAGAATGTAAATTACATTTATCTCAGAAAGTTGAATTTGCCCACCAAGCTTGTAATATTTAACATACTAATTTGATATCATGGTCTTATACCAATTAACTAATTAGCATCATAAAAATGGTCAAGATTCTCAAGTATATTTTCCTCCTTATGTAGTTTATCAAAGTAGAAATTATAATTCTAGAGTAAATACCTTTAAAAACATAACATAAAACAAGGAGAATCTTGGTTTTTACTTTTTTAATCACAAAGGTTAGGAAGCTATCTGGAAATACCTGGGTTTTCTTTGATGAGAACTGATGACTCTTCACTGATAAATTCCTATAAAGATCTGTGGCACCTGTTTATTCTTTCAGCCTGTACTACACCTGGAAGGAAGAATTCCGTGGTTGTCCTCTCACTATATAAAGTAGGACTGACATCTTTCAGTATCAGAAACTCCTGCCTACAGCGTACTCAGTTTGGGGAAGAGGTCAGTGGTCATGAATTTAAATTTTAATCCTAAATCTCTAGCTTCAACGCACTGTCCCAGGCTTAGAATTCCTCACGACCCACAGCCTACAGCCCCCATTCCCTCAGCCAGGAAACCATATTTCTACCCTTTTCTGCCCTACTTTTTGTACCCTCCAGTCCCAGAGTCATTATCATTGTTATAATCATTGTCCCAGAGTCCAGGACAGGATTATCTGGCTTTCAATCTAATGAGCAGGGGCGTGGGAGGGGACCTGTATGCTGAATCAGATCTTTCGGAAAGCTTATGACAATAGGAAAAGCCAGAATCCCACTCCTAGTCGTGTATCCTTAGGAAGCAACTCGGCAATGTTATCCGTGGCAGCAGTACACTGAAAAACAACCTACATGCCCAACAGTGGAGCAAGATGTAGAAGTCCATAGGTTAATTCTGTCTCCTGAGAAATCTCTTAAAAGCAGAATGTCAGCTGTGTTACAAAGCAACAATGCTTATGTTAAACCTGATCTGCGATTAGAACACAGTATCTGGATCCAGGAAGTTTTAAACCTGATGTGTTCCTTGGAGAAGTGCAGCTTCTGGGCCTGGGTGGCTCCCACACTCATATGCGTGGTCTCATTCCCTCACATCTCAGCCCTGGGACTACTGGAAGGACTCCAGCAGGCACTGCCTTATTATTTCTGGTCTTGTATCTTTCTAGGTGCATCTGCTGCCAGGTGCAACCAACCGTTCCATGAGTTCAACTGTCTAGCCTGGGGTCAGCAAACTTTGTCTGTAAAGGTCCAAATTGTAAGTATTTTAGGTTTATGGCCCTACAAGTCTCTGCCACAATTATTCAACTCTGCTGTTTTACTGCAAAAACAACAACAGGCAATGTGTAAACAAATGAGTGTTTCAGCAGAAATGTTTTATTTTATAAAAATCGAAGGCAGGTCAATTTGGCCCATAGGACGTAGTTTGCCAACTCCTACTCTCCTTGAACATAAGACCACTAAGGTAGAGTGGATGCTGTAAGAAACGATACACACATGGAAAAGGAAAATGGTTCTGTTGGGGTGATGGAGTTACGGGTATAATCATTATTATTATTATAATCATTATTATGCTTATTTTTGTTATTATACTTTTCCATTAAAATATAAATTCTTAGAAAGTACAACCAATGATTTGAGACTCTTAACTCTGTATTATCCAGACATTCCTTTCTCTGTACCAGCACAAAATCATAGAGGGGCCACCCATCCTCCCATCCTCCACAGCCCAAGTCGCCTATCCTGAGTGCCATGTTCCTCTCGCTAATACTCAGGACTTGTCCCAGGAACAAAGGCACATCTCACCAGTCCCTTCTCCCCAAACACCAGCAAAAACAAAAGCAAAGGGTACTCACTTGAATAATAAGTTAAGACCAAAGAGGGTAAACATGACAGCCATGTAGCCAACGATGCCAGTGGCATAGCTGATTTTATAGATCAGCAAGAACCACTTATAAACCAACCTGGAGAAAGGAGAAAAAATTAGTAATGCTGACCCAGAAACACTGGCCTAAGAGCCTCTGCATCACCAGAATTCCTTTCTCTCACATCAATGGGGACATCAGGCTCTTTGCCTAAGACTTATATTGAGCAACTTCAGTTACTATACATGGCTGATCACTCCCTCAATTGCAAAACACCTCCACATACCCGGGAGGTATTTTGTATTTGTATTTTGGTATTTATATTTTCCTGGTCTCAAACCAAGGGAAGAAAAGGGAGCATTAAAAGGAGGTTTCAACATATGTAAAATAGATAGCCAACAGGAATTTGATGTATGTCTCAGAAAACCCAAACAAGGGCTCTGTATCAACCTAGAGGAGTGGGATGGGGAGGGAGATGGGAGGGAGGTTCAAGAGGGAGGGCATAAATGTATGCCTATGGCTGATTCATGTTGATGTTTGACAGAAAACAAAATTCTGTAAAGCAATTATCCTTCAGTTTTTTTTTTTTTTTTTTTAAAAAGGAGGTTTCAACATCAAAGAATGCCTGCCTAACCTCAGACAACTATGTCATCTCAAATTTAGGTTAGCTGGATAAGGAAGTGAAAATCAGTAACTACAGCTATGCTCAGAAGGAAACAGGTATTCTTGCCAGGAAAGAGGATTCAAGGAAAAATGAATAAGAGGTAGAATTAGCTACAGGCTTTTGTAACTGGGCATGGTTAATCTGAATACTGCTTTGTTCTAACCCACAGAACAATAACAAAATGAATGATGTCTAATGAGTTCGCTTCTGAATTTTTTCCCCCTTGGAAGAGAAGGGATAAGGAAGGAGGCACTCGAAGAATACCTTTATTTGGATGTGTGTGTGTGTGTGACAGTGGTGTGGGTTGGGGAGTGGGGGTTTGATGGGGGTATGAGATTCTCCTAAAAGAGCCATGCTCCCTAGGATTCAATGAATAGAAGTATGGAATCTGGTTGGTTGACTGCAAGTAGGTTCGGAGAGGAAAGATGGTTCCCAGAATGTACCAGAGCCTTTTAAATGCTGTGGACATAGGTCCCTTATATCATGGGTCACCGTTCTACTGGCGAGGAGAGCTAAAGAGCAACTCAGCAAATCTGTCTAGCTATTGAGAGCCAACAAGGTTAGTGTCACTCTAATGGGCCTCAGGGAAGATGCTCAAGGTCCCTGCTTGGGCCTCCCTGCTGTGGCTAAGCAAGGGTGTAATGACTTCTCAGGTTAGCAAAGGGACCCAAACACCTTGCAGTGTCCACCTTCAAAGACCACAGAAGCTCCACCATCCAGAGTTTGCAATGATCAGCTGGGAGTGAGACACAGCGGAAAGGATATGGCATTTTAGGAGGAACGTGGATTAAGTAACCCCAGATAAGTCATATTAACTTGAGAGAAGTTTATTAAGTCCTAAAACAGGAACCCCTTACTACCTTTCTCACTGGATTGTATATAGCCCACTTCCTAGTGTATAAAATATATGGTCAATAAATGCTGCAAAAATAAATGTGGATGTTTATGAAAGTGCTTTGAAACTGTAAAGCATTATTGAATGCTAGTTGTTAATCATTGAAAACCTCTCATGTTAAAAACATATTTTCAGTCATTTAGCTAATATATTTAAATTACCTGATGATGCTTAACATGCTTTATTACACTTTCTTCATATTACCCTATATGAAGTAGCAATTATTATCACATTTTTTAGGGATAAAGAATTCAAGGCTGAGAAACATGCAGTCATATGGGTCATATAATTAACAAATGGCAGGGCTGGGGGTTTCCAATCCACATCCATCTGGCTCCAGAGCCTATATATTTTATAATGGCTTTTACTGTAGGAGACTTTCCAGGTGGCCCAGTGGTAAAGAACCTTCCTGCCAAGTAGGAGATGCAGGTTTGATCCCTGTGTAGGGAAGATCCCTAGGAGAATGAAATTGAAACCCACTCCAGTTATTTTTGATTGGGAAATCCCATGGACAGAGGAGCCTGGTGGGCTGAAGTCCATGGGCTCACAAAAGAGTCAGACACGACTTAGCAACTAAACAACAGTAACAACAAACTGCTGCTGCTGCTGAGTCATTTCAGTTGTGTCCGACTCTGTGCGACTCCATAGACGGCAGCCCACCAGGCTCCTCCATCCCTGGGACTCTCCAGGCAAGAATATTGGAGTGGGTTGCCATTTCCTTCTCCAATGCATGAAAGTGAAAAGTGAAAGTGAGGTCGCTCAGTCGTGCTGACTCTTAGCCACTCCACGGACTGTAGCCTACCAGGCTCCTCTGTCCATGGGATTTTCCAGGCAAGAGTACTGGAGTGGGTTGCCATTTCCTTCTCCATAACAACAAACTACCATAGCCAGAGAGGTGGTTCTGGATCACTGACTTCACCTTGTAAGTAAACTTTATTTTGTAGAATAAAACAAACATGTAGAATAATAGAAGGCCAAGAAAAGGCTGGCAGTAAAGTAGAACATAAGAAGCATGGGAAAAAGAGTAAGTTTCAAGTTGGAGGTCTCTGGATCAGGTAGTCACAACTCTGAGACTGGCCAGTTCCTCTGTTAGGCTCTCCTAGACCTGCACACGTGTCTCACAGCACTTACCAACTGCACTGAAACAGCTGCTTTCTTGTCCATCTCCTCCATTAAAACGAGTACTCCTTGAGGGCAGGGACCATATCTTATTCAGCTCTGTATCCCCAGCACTCAGCACAGGGCCTGACACAGAGCAGGTGCTTGTTGAATGAATGAACGAGAAAATCTCTCTCTCTCTTTTTTTTTCTGTCAAGCATAGATATAAATGACCTCACAAGCTGGTTGGGAGGATCAGATGAGAAATGCATTTGGAAATACAAAGAATTATACAGGAAGGGGCTGCTTTGTGACCAAAGAAGGAAGTATTGTTTGTTATAATTCTCCAGTTTAAATTTACTGAGATTCATTCATTCAACAAAAATTCAGAATAGGCTACTATGTGCCAGGCCCTTTGGCAGAGCCTGGATATACAGTGACAAACAACATGGATGTGGCTCCTGATCTCACAGTTAGTTAGTGGGGGAGACAGACACTTAAAATAATATTTAGTCATAAACTGTGATTAAGTTCTATGAAGGAAAGCTACAGGGCACTAGGAAGAGAATGTGACAGAAAATCTACTTAGAGATCAGAGAAGAGTTCACAGAAGAAAACAACACTTAAAATGAGACCATGAGGACCAGGATTTGCTTACTTATATTGTTAGCTTTTAATATAAACAGACCTTGATGTAAATCGTAAGGTAAGCTACAGGGAACTATTTGGGGGGTTTTATTCTGTGAATGGGGCAGGAGATCTCCCAATCAGCTTGTTTTGGTGGGGCTGTGTGCCAAGTAATCTTGGCAGATAAAAACTGCAATTTTTTTTTTCCAGTTTAAGCCCACCCACCTCCCATGCATCCCAACCCATTAGTTTCAGGAAACTTTGCTCCTTCCCACTACGCACTAGCTAAATTCTCACCTTGGGGTTGTCTGGACTAGTGGTTTTCGGGTGGCTCGGAAGGTGACAAAGGCTGTGACAGCGGAGAACAAGACCCAGATCACTAGGAACCTCCACCAGTGCAGCTTCACTGTGAAATAGAGGGGAACAACCCACATCTGAAAGAGGGTCACCATCTGAAACACAAACATAAGCACTTCAGCTCTAGCCAGCTTCCTCTGCAGCTCCATCCACAAATCCAGAGCATGTCTTTTGTGTTCCATTTTAGCCTGATCCTCTCTCTGTGCTTCCAGTTTTGGATAAAAGCACTTCCTAGTGACCCAAGTTAGAAACCCTGGGACCATGCTTGACACCAACCTTTTCCCCCACCCAACTGTTCATTGTACCTACTCTTTCCTTTCCATTTGAGCCCTTGCTGTCTCTTACCTGGCTGACCATGACCTCATTAAGTCTCCCTGAATTCAATGTCTCTGTTCCAATTTATCCTTCCCAGGAACATGTTCCCAGTGAACATGTCACTCCACTGCTTAGAACCCTCTGAGGTCCCCCTTTCTATAGATAAGATCTAACATCCTTAGACAGTCATATCTCCCACAATGGAGCTCCAAACGACTGTTTCAGGACCATCTTCTACCACTCCCCATGACTGCAGTCAAGGTGTTCCGCTCTGAGACTAAAACATCCTTCCCACCTGCCTTTCAGCCTGAGAGTACCACATGAGAGACACATGAAGCCTTCAGTCTCCTTGCTAGGCAGAATAAGTCACGATTTCCCAATGCTCCAAAAGCATTTTCCTTTCTACCATCATTACAGTGCTTATCTAGAGTATGAGGCTAGGTTCGAATTCATCCTCTACCTTATTGTAAGCTCCTTGAGAGCAGTGACAAGGCCATACTCTGGCCCATGACAGAGCCTCAATGAATTTAGATAACTGAGGGGAAAGCTAGACTAGAACCTTAAGAGAGAGGCACAATTCTGTTATAAGAGTATCTATTTTACTTTCCCTCCTTCCACCTCAGACTTGTTAGCTAAGGTGTTCCAAATGTATAAAATGATTCTAAGTCAGAAACTGGGACCAACACCAGTCTTCTGCTTCCCCAAGTCTTCTAACTCCTTCCCCAACCACCCAACTGTCACTAGATGGCACTCTTCTCAGGTGAGCAGCAGGTATAAAAAAGATAATTGGCACTTAGACGCTTTCTTCCTGGTATTAAATGAAATGAAAGAATATATTTTTATAAAAGGTGGGGTGGGTATAGAGAGGACAATAGCAGCTAGCATCCTAAAGTTTCACAGAAGAGAAAACTTTTGAGAAAATATTTACTCTTGAGGATTTCTAGACTAGTGCTGCCTAGTCCAAATATAACATGAGTCATATGTGTAATTTTAAGTTTTATAATAGCTATGCTTTAAAAAAGTAAAGAGACACAGATGATCTTAATTTTAATAATATATTTTATTTAACCCAATACATCTAAAATATTACCCTTTTGACACGTATTCAATATAAACTACCCATGAAACATTTTACTCTTTTTTTTTTGTAATAAGGTTTTAAAATCCGATGTTTTATATTTACAATATATCTCAAAAGAGACCAGTCACATTTCAGGAGTTCTACTGCTACATCAGATTGGATAGTGCAGCTTAAAGCATCTTTTTAGTTGTAGCTACTACTCTTTTATAGACAAGAAAAAGCTTTAGTTTTTTAGTGTTATTTATATATTTTAAAAGAGAGCAAGAGACAGAGGGAGAAAATGGTGATCAGCCACTTTGCCTTAGAGCCTCTAGTGCTGTCTGCCCACTGCTCAGTGAACAATGCAACCTCAGGACCAGTTCCACTGTACAGGAACCTGCAGCTGACTCCTTGAATGAAGCATTCTAAAATATTTAAACTAGGGGATAAGGCAACTAGAATCCTGACACTAAAAGTGGGTAGATGAAGGTGGGTGTGCAAAGAAGGGCTGCATGGTCTTCAGCCTTCACATCATTTACTCTGACAGGCTCATGCAGGTGTTTATAAAGCAGTAGGCCCAGAGACTTGAGAAGAATTCAATCACATGGTCCAGTCACATATGTTTTCTCTAAGAAAGAACAGGAATTCTTGTCTACTTCCAGCTTTTCCAAAAACTTGGCTCTTTACATAACAACAACCAGCCTGCCCTCACAGCCTCTTTCCCACTCCCCATTACCAATAGCATGTTCTGGTGGGGAAGGGGTGGGTAGAAAGCAAGTCAAGATAATTATCCCCACATGAGCTGTAGCTATGCATATTTTGGGTTAGGAACTGGATTTTATTTGCAGTGGAAGAAAGACATAGTTAGGAGTAAGTCTGGGCTTCCCTCATAGCTCTCAGTTGGTAAAGAATCTGCCTGCAATGCAGGAGACCTGCGTTCGATTCCTGGGTCAAGAAGATACCCTGGAGAAGGAAATGGCAACCCACTCCAGTATTCTTGCCTGGAGAATTCCATGATCAGAGGAGCCTGGCAGGCCACAGTCCATGGGGTTGCAAAGAGTCGGACACGACTGAGCGACTTTCACTTTAGGTTCTTCAAAACAGATGTCCTGGTAGAAGCCCAGCAAACCTGGATTCTAGTTCTGATCTGCCTCCAAATCATTAGGTCACCCCAAGGAGGGTTTGACTTGATTCTCAAAGCCCTTTAAGTTCTAGCACACTAAGGTTCTGTTAGACCTTATCTGAGCCTTGTATCGCAGACTCCCTGGGAGAGTGAAGGCAGTGTGCACTCTCACTCATCCATCAAGTATTTACTGCGCATTTGATGGGAAGAAAAATAAACATGACTTCTAGTTCCTGTCCTCAAGGAGCTAACAGTCTAGCAGCAGGCAAATAACATAGATCAAATCCTTATTTAATGACTCAATAAAACTTTAGACCCTTTCTAAAGAAGAAAAAATCATTAAAGATCAAGTGGACACAGTAGAATGATGTAATACAATGAAATGACTAGCGACTTTAGAATTAAAGATATCTAGATATGAATCCCAATATAGCTACTTACTGTTACCTAGGCAAGTCACTCAGCTCTGATAGCATCAGTTTTTTAAAGTATAAATGAGGTTAAGAGTATCTACTCCATTAGGCTATACAGATTATGTGTTAACGCATGGAAAACTTTCAGAACAGTACCCAACAAGGCAAGCATTCAATACAAGTAATGTAATAAATACAATGTAAGGATTCAATATGATAGCTCTTTTATTTCAATGTCAGCTTTCCAGGTGGCTCGATGGTAAAGAATCAGCCTGCAACGCAGAAGACATGGGTTCAATTCCTGGGTTGGGAAGATCCCCTGGAGAAGGAAATAGCAACCCACTCCAGTATTCTTGCCTGGAAAATCCTATAGGTAGAGGAGTCTGGAAGTTGCAGAATCCACGAAGTTACAGAGTCAGACATGAATGAGTGACTAAAAACAAAAATATTTCAATGGCAACAATGTGTATAAAACCATAAGCACAGCTGTATAGTAAGCACAGTTGCTTAAAGAAATGAGAACTCTTACAATGGCTTCACATGATCGAAAATTCATAAAGTCACATATATAAGGGAGCAAAGATTGCAATGAGGTAACTAAAATAATCAACATATTAAAAGTGGTGAGGTATCAAGACATTCTCTGCCAGGGAAGTTTGAAAGCCAGATTATGTTCAGGGCCTTGAAAGCAGCTGCTGGGGTGAGAGCCCAGTGCCCGACAAGGGGCAGGCAGAGGGGCTGGGTGAACACAACAGTTTACCATGGGGAAAATGGTAAGTTACAATTCTGCCTGGTTAATTTATTTGTGTCTACTGTAGTATCTACTGGCATTCTGCTTAATAAATTAAGTTGAAGGCATTTTTAATGGCTAGCTTGGCAATAAATGGCTGAAAGTTACTCAAAATTCTCAAGACTAATGGCAGGGACTCTGGTGCCATCTGGTGGCAATACTCCGGTTCAACAGTTTGTTTAACCAAATGCTTATACCTGATGCCATGAAAGGCACAAAACAAGGGGAAGCCGTGGCCCTAACTTCTCCTCCAGAATCTGGGGTAATAAGACGTAAATGCAGGAACTGGGCGGTCATGCAAAGCATCAAGCACTGATATGGGAGTTCAGAGAGATGCAGCAGTGCTGGCAGAAGCTGTCAAGGGGAGACTGGCCAGAAATGGCAGTGCTCTGGCTGGTTCTGAAACATGAGAGTGAAAGTCGCTCAGTCGTGTCTGACTCTTTGCTACCCCATGGACTATACAGTCCATGGAATTCTCCAGGCCAGAACACTGGAGTGGGTAGCCTTTCCCTTCTCCAGGGGATCTTCCCAGCCCAGGGATCGAACCCAGGTCTCCCACATTGCAGGCGGATTCTTTACCAGCTGAGTCACAAAGGAAGCCACAAGCGAAGCTGGTTCTGAAGGAGTTTCATTATGGTGTTTGTGCATGTGTGTGTCGTTTCATTATGGTGTGTGTGCGTGCGTGTGTGTGTGTGTGTGTGCAAGTGCACATGTATGTGTGAAAGCCATTCATCCTCTTTCCCTGAATCTGCAAATATGAAGCTGAAGTGAAGACCAGCCTGAAACTGACTTACTGATTCTTTCAGCAAACATTTACTGAGGAACAATCTCAGCTTCTCCACAAGACTACACAGTTGACATGATAATGTTAGATGCTACAGGAAGAGTTAGCTAGCCCTTATTCAAATGGACTTTGTTTAGATTTCTTTCATCTCAGAAACTGTAATTCATGAAAACAAAAAAGAGCTGCCAGATTACATCCTTCTCTGGACACTAGCTCCCTTGCCAGAGGCACATCTGACTTTCAGGATTCTCATCACTTCTTATTTGCCTGTGTTGTGGGGATAGAGATCACCTACTATGCTTGACTGCAGAGGAATACCAAGAATGATATGAAAACTACAAGTCCAGGTAGCACAACAAAGTAAGAGACTCATAGCTTGAATCAGCTTGAAAAAAAAATGCTGATAAATGGACAGAGGTCAACCGGAAGAAGGTCTGGGATATGCTCCACAGCTCTGATCAATACTGTCATGAATGATTCAGATGAAAATACAAAGGATCTGCTTATCAAACTGTGAGCAACACAAAGCTTGGGAGAAAGGAGAGAGGAGCAACACAGTGAACATGGAAAATAGAAACAAGATCCAAAATGAATGAAGCTCATTCCTACAGTTCTTCTAGATCTACCATTCTGTGATCTAGTAAGCTGAAATGAAGAACCAAAACCTCAGGCTGAAACTTCACCAACTACCCAAGTATAGGACGGGGAAGGAGCTGCTCACATGAAAGAGATCTAGGGGTTTCACCTGACTACAAATTGCCAGGGAATATATGCCAACAGGATCATTATCCAAAAGCCAAGGCAACACCATGCTACTGAACTAAGAGTAAACCCTGAATGAAGGAGCAAGTAGCTCTACCGTTCTCTGCTCTGTCAAAGAATCCTTCGGCCCTGAGATCTGGTTTTAGGTCCACAATGTACAAAGAACACTGATAAATAAACATGACCATAACAGAGTAGCCAGGATTACAAAGGGTTTGGAAACCAAATCACATAACAAACAGCTGAAGATGCTGGGATAACAGGCCTGGATAAAACTAAAGGAAGGCGTGGCTATTATCTGAAGATCATTCAGAAGCCCAGCAAGCAGATATAGTCAGCATGGTTTCTGTGACCTGGTAAGACCCCAAGTATTGCTAGAATATTACAAAGAGCAAAAACTGGGTTGGCAATTACCTCCTACCACACCCCTGGAAAATGGTCAACCTTATCATAAGAAGCAGATATTCCAGTGACAAAAGATGTGCTAGATAGTTCTTTCCTATTGCTGACCTGAAAAAACCTGCCTTTGTCTACCTTATGCCTCTGGGTCAAATTCTTGTCCCTCAGAGAAGTGCAGAGTATATTTACTCCCTATTGCTTATGCCTACTTTCCTAATACCCCGAATTATGTCTTTTTCCCTCAAGTCTTCTCCTCTTCAGGTAAAAGTCACTCAAGCAGTCATTTAACAAACACTTGCTGGGCATTTACCGGACACCAGGCTAAGGACTGGGGAATTCAGAGTTGATAAACAAAAGCTTCTCAAGGAGAAGTCTACTGAGGAGAAATAACCATAATGCAGTATGCTGCTGCTGCTAAGTCGCTTTAGTCATGTCTGACTCTGTGCGACCCCATAGACGGCAGCCCATCAGGCTCCCCCATCCCTGGGATTCTCCAGGCAAGAACACTGGAGTGGGTTGCCACTTCCTTCTCCAATGCATGAAAGTGAAAAGTGAAAGTGAAGTCGCTCAGTTGTGTCCGACTCTTAGTGACCCCATGGACTACAGCCCACCAGGCTCCTCCGTCCATGGGATTTTCCAGGCAAGAGTACTGGAGTGGGGTGCCATTGCCTTCTCCGATAATGCAGTATAAGTGCTATAAGCAGGTCCTGGTGGCCAAGAAAGCAGAGCAGAAGTGCCCCACCCAACGTGGAGGAATTATCATCTCTGTCCTGGGTGGTCCAACAGGTGCAGATGGAGAAAGGCATCATGACGCAAGAACAAGGTATCCTTGAGAGAGTACACAGGTACCTGAGGGAGGTGTGAGAAATGAGCCTAAAGAGGTAGGTAAGGCTCAGAGAAGGCTGATCACACTTAGGAGTTTTTAATTATATTCTGGGGAGAAAAGTTTTTCTCACAGAAAGTGGATTACAACCCTTTACCATCTTAGTCAGCATTCTCTAGCCACATTCTACTGACCCTCTTATTGTCTCGGTCTGAGAAAAATCTATAGTACTTTAAAGATTTCCAGGTAGGAGATTTTGCCACTCATCCATTCCAGGAGGGAATAGCAGTTCAGGAGACAGGAGTCTGAAAAGATACTATATTTGGTAACAGACAGGGATGATGAAAGCTTCTCCTTGGAGATCTTTAAAAATAGGATAGATACTTTTCCAGGCATAGGCTTACTCCTTCCCCTAACATCCCTGAGGGAGCTAAGGAGCAAGTAAGATTAGACTCTGAATAGATGATGAAAACTGAGTTACAGAGAAACCAAACATCAAGTCCTGGGCTAGGCTTCCAACCCAGATCTTCTGTCTCCTGAGTCCTGCCTCCCAGCACTGGTCACCAAGTTAGCGAGAACCCTGAGGAGGCAAAATAACATAGACCAAAGTGGGGATGGTTGTGAAAATACTGAAATTCAAGAAGAGGACATGGGCAAAAGTCATTAAAGGAAAACCCAGGGCAGGGAGGGGGTTAAAAACAGAAATGACTATGGCAGAAATGTCAACAATCTCCTGAAACTTTTGGAAACCTAAAAAAATGGTTGAGTACTCTATGGAAAGAGCACTTAACCAAGTACCAGATTTTACATCCGGCACTCCAATATGATGGTCATGTGCTCCTGGCAAATTACATCTGGATTTTTCACTTCAGTTTCCTAATCTGAAAAATGGAGACAAACCCCTATCCTATCTTATAAAAGCTATTTGTTGTGAGGTTCCAAAGCAATAGCAGATGAGAAAAGTATTTTGTTTTTAATCAACAAATTCAAAACTATAAAGCAGTGTAAGGTGGTATTATAGTTGTTGCTGGTACTGAAAAGAACAGTACCTGAAATTTAAATACAGAAAACAGCAGGATTGCTTGTTCCCAAGAGCAGTTAATTTAGACTCTTCTTTTAATCTAAAATTTCTTTTCTTTGAACTCCTATATTACAGAAAGAAGTCTGATAATCTTCACAGTGAAACCAGTAGATTGGCATACTCACTCATAATCAGCCTCATGGCTGGCAACATCCGTGCCGCTCTAGGTTCCAGAGTCTAGGACAGTGTTTCTCATTATGGATGAATTTTCTCCCCAAGGGACACCTGACAATGTCTGGAGATAGTTTCGGTTGTCACAATCAGAGGGAGGAGATTCTAGGTAGAAATCAGGGCTGGTGCTCAACATCCCATGATGCACCTCACAGCCCCCGAAAAAAATAAAGAATCATCTGGCCAAAATGTTAATATGCTCCCTACTGAGAAACCTCGTCTAGGAGAACAGAGCTAGTGTTTATCTACTTAGCGGTCATGGGTGCCTGATGGAAGGCTGGGCCACCAACCAGCACTAGTAAAGAATAGAAAATTTCATTCAGTTGGAGAGAAACAGAGCCTTATCAATTAATTCCATCATTTCTTGGCATGCCCTGAGAAGCATTTTCTGTGAAGCTCTGACAGCTAACCTCAAACAGCTCATGTTTCCACTACTCAACAACAATCCGAGAGCTTCACCTTTGCACAACATTCTCAAAAGAGTTGTTTTGATTCTTGTTTATTCCCATTCCTTACTCCACAGACATTTTACTGTGCTTAATATGTGTATTTTGGGTTGTTTTTTTTTTGAAATAACAAAATTTACTTTTCACATAGATCTGAGTAGCAAATGAATTTTTTAATTAATTTTTTTTGGAGTATAGTTGCTCTACCATGTTGTATCAGTTTTAACCATTATTAATCACCACAGTTTGAACTGTAAACCTATAGCTATAGCAAGTACCTAAAATCTGTTTAGGCACGGAGAAGAACTTTAGATTTTAGATGCCCCAGGATGGAAAACAAGGAATAACAAGATGGGATATCCAAATAGAACAGCAAGGAATAGAATCCTCAGTCCACAGGATGGTTCAAAAATCTAATCTATAAAGTACCAATCCTAAAAATAAAATCAAAGCAATCTGGGGAAACAGATTGCAACACATATGTCAAAATGCTTATTCCTAACATACAAAAAGCTCTTATAAATCAGTAAGAAACATTCTAAAAGAATCCTAAGCAAGGAAAGAAATGTGACTGAACATACCACATGGTTCAGCTGTGAATAACATTTACATGTCACAATAATGTAAATAGAGAAAACTTATTTACTAAAAACTGGAAGGAGCAAAAGTGTGTATGTGATGGGTATAGACGTAGTGTATAAGATAATCACCACTTTCCATGGCAGAATGTCAATACATGTTCAAAAGTAAAATTTTATATATATATTTTTATATATATATTTTATATTATTTATTTATATTTATAAGGCAATGGCACCCCACTCAGTACTCTTGCCTGGAAAATCCCATGGATGGAGGAGCCTGGAAGGCTGCAGTCCATGGGGTCGCTGAGGGTCGGACATGACTAAACGACTTCACTTTCACTTTTCACTTTCATGCATTGGAGAAGGAAATGGCAACCCACTCCAGTGTTCTTGCCTGGAGAATCGCAGGGATGGGGCATCCTGGTGGGCTGCCGTCTATGGGGTCGCACAGAGTCAGACACAACTGAAGTGACTTAGCATAGCATAGCATACATTACATACATATATAAAGGATGAATAGAGATAGGCAGAGGATTGTTGGTTTCTAAACATCACAGAACTACCTGATTTTTAAATTAGATATTTTCACCATATTAGATTTGACAAAGATTAAAAATACTGAGGATTCTCTATATTCTCTTTAACACTGGGTAACAGCACTGTTTAACATCTGTTGGTGGGATTGTAAACTGCTGTAACTTTTGTGAAGGGCAACTTGACAAGATCTATTAATAATTAAATGGCAATTCCACTTGACCAAGAAATTCCATTTTTAATTCTACAAGAATGCTGGCCCAGCTGTGCAAATTATTTCTGTAAAAAGTTTACTGAATCACTGCTGTAACTAAGATAAACATCACATTGAACAAGTCTATTGGTGCCATTTTTCCAATAGCATTTACTCAGTTCATGTGAGTCTCTGTGTCACATTTTGGTAATTCTCATGATATTTCATCATTATTATATTTGTTATGGTGATCAGTGATCTTTGATGTCACTACTATACCTGTTTTGGAGCACCACAAACTACGCCCATATACGATAACAAACTTAATCAACAAACACTGTCTATGTTCTGAGTGCTCCACTGACCACCCATTTCCCATCTCTCTCCCTCGCCTTGAAAAAGTGAAAGAGTTGCTCAGTTGTGTCCAATTCTTTGCGACCCCATGGACTATAGCCTGCCAGGGTCCTCTGTCCATGGAATTCTCCAGGCAAGAATACTGGAGTGGGTTGTTATTTCCTTCTCCAGGGGATCTTTCCAACCCAGGAACAGAACCCAGGTCTCCTGCACTGCAGGCAGATTCTTTACTCTTTGAGCCACCAGGGAAACCCCTCCCTCTCCCTGGGTCTCTCTATTCCCTGAGACACACAATATTGAAATTAAGCCAATTAATAACCCTACAATCACCTCTGAGTGGTCTAGTGAAAAGAATACTCACATGTCTCTCATTTTAAACCACAAGCTAGAAATGATTAAGCTCAGTGAGAGCTTAATCTCACTGGCATGTTGAAAGCTGAGACAGGTTAGGCTTCTTGGTGCCAGTTAACCCACGTTGTGAATGCAAAGAAAAGTTCTTGAAGGAAATTAAAAGTGCTACTCCAGTGAACACATGAATGATAAGAAAGCAAAACAGCCATATTACCACTGACATAAAGAAAGTTTCATGGTTGGATACAAGATCAAGCCAGCCACAACTTTCCCTTAAGCCAAAGCCTATAATCCAGATCAACTTTCTGAAGGCTGAGAGAGGTGAGGAAGTTGCAGAAGAAAAGTTTAAAGTTACCAGTGGCTGGTTCATAAGGTTTAAGGAAAGAAGCCATCTCCACAACATAAAAGTGCAGGGTGAAGCAGCAAATGCTGAAGGAGAAGCGGCAGCAAGTTATCCAGAAGATCTAACTAAGATGATGAATGAAAGTAGCTACACTAAATGACAGATTTTCAAACAGATGCCATCTTTGACTTTCACAGAGAGGAGGAGAAAATGCCTGGCTTCAAAGCTTCAAAGGATAGACTGACTGACTCTCTTCTTTAGAGGATAACGCATCTGGTGACTTTACGTTGAAGCCAATGTTCATTTATCATTTCAAAAATCCTAGGGCCCAAAGAATTATGCTAAATCTCCTCTGCCTGAGATCTGTAAATGGAACAACAAAGCCTCAATGACAGCCTGTCAGTTTACAACATGGTTTACTGGATATTTTCATACCGTTCATGGGGTAGATCATGGCATCTGGTCCCATCAGTTCATGGCAAATAGACAGGGAAACAATGGAAACAGTGAGAGACTTTATTTTGGAGCTCCAAAATCACTGCAGATGGTGACTGCAGCCATGAAATTAAAAGATGCTGGCTCCTTGGAAGAAAAGCTATGACCAACCTAGACAGCATATTAAAAAGCAGAGACATTGCTTTGCCAACAAAGGTCTGTCTAGTCAAAGCTATGGTTTTTCCAGTAGCTATGTATGGATGTGAGAGATGGACTCTAAAGAAAGTTGAGTGCTTAAGAATTGATGCTTTTGAACTGTGGTGTTGGAGAAGACTCTTCAGAGGGTCCCTTAGACTGCAAGGATATCCAACAAGTCCATCCTAAAGGAGATCAGTCCTGAGTGTTCATTGGAAGGACTGATGTTGAAGCTGAAACTCCAATATTTTGGCTACCTGATGCGAAGAGCTGACTCATTTGAAAAGACCCTGATGTGGGGAAAGATCGAAGGCAGGAGGAAAAGGGGATGACAGAGAATGAGATGGCTGGATGGCATCACCGACTCAGTCTGGGTAAACTCTAGGAGCTGGTGATGGACAGTGAAGCTTGGCATGCTACGGTCCATGGGGTTGCAAAGAGTAGGAAACAACTGAGCGACTGAACTGAACCGAGCCCTCAGACTGGGAAAAAATACTTGTGAATTAGATATCTAATGATGGCGTAGTATCCAGACTATATAAAGAACTTCTGTAACTCAACAAGAACAAAAAGACAAAAACCGAGGAGTTCCCTGGTGCTCCAGTGGTTAGAACTTGGCTTTCACTGCCATGGCCTCAGTTAGTCAGGGAACTAACATCCTGTAAGCCACATGGTGCAGTCAAAAAAAAAAAGGACAAAAATCCAATTAAAAAATGGGCAAAGAACTTGAAGAGATGTTTCTCCAAGAAAGATATACAGCCAGTCAATAAAAACATCAAAAGGTGCTCAACACCATTCAGTTCAGTTCAGTTGCTCAGTCGTGTCCGATTCTTTGAGACCCCATGAATCGCAGCACGCCAGGCCTCCCCGTCCATCACCAACTCCCGGAGTTCACTCAAACTCACATCCATTGAGTCAGTGATGCCATCCAGCCATCTCATCCTCTGTCGTCCCCTTCTCCTCCTGCCCCCAATCCCTCCCAGCATCAGAGTCTTTTCCAATGAGTCAACTCTTCGCATGAGGTGGCCAAAGTATTGGCGTTTCAGCTTTAGCATCAGTCCTTCCAAAGAACACCCAGGGCTGATCTCCTTTAGAATGGACTGGTTGGATCTCCTTGCAATCCAAGGGACTCTCAAGATACTTCTCCAGCACCACAGTTCAAAAGCATCAATTCTTCAGCACTCAGTTTTCTTCACAGTTCAACTCTCACATCCATATATAACTACTGGAAAACCATAGCCTTGACTAGACGGACCTTTGTTGGCAAAGTAATGTCTCTGCTTTTCAATATGCTATCTAGGTTGGTCATAACTTTTCTTCCAAGGAGTAAGCGTCTTTTAATTTCATGGCTGCAATCACCATCTACAGTGATTTTTGGAGCCCCCCAAAAATAAACACCATTAGGGAAATACAAATCAAAGCACAATGAAATCCCACTTTTATGCAAAATAATGTGGCTATAATACAAAAAACAAAAAAGAAATTGGAAAATAAGTATTGGTGAGAACGTGGAAAAACTGGAACCCAATATAATGTGAGTTAGAATGTAAAATGGCATAGCTGCTGTAGAAAACCATTTGGCAGTTCCTCAAAAAGTTAAATATAAAGTTACATATGACTCAGCAATTCCACTCTAGGATATATCCAAGAACTGAAAATAGGTGTTCAAATAAAAACTTACAGTGAATGTTCAGAGCCACACTGTTCAAAACAGCCCAAAGGTGTAAACAACTCAAGTGTCCACCAACTAATGAATGGATAAACAAAATGCAGTATATCCACAGAATAGAATATTATATGGAGGAGCCTGGTGGGCTGCAGTCCATGGGGTTACTAAGAGTCAGACACAACTGAGCGACTTCACCTTCACTTTTCACTTTCATGCATTGGAGAAGGAAATGGCAACCCGTTCCAGTGTTCTTGCCTGGAGAATCCCAAGGACGGGGGAGCCTGGTGGGCTGCTGTCTCTGGGGTCGCACAGAGTCGGACACGACTGAAGCGACTTAGCAGCAGCAGAAGGAACAAAGTACTGGTAGATACTGCAGTGTGAGTGAACTTTGCAAACACTGTTAAGTGAAAGAAGTCAGGCACAAAACGCCACATATTGTACGATTCTATTTATATCTAGAATAGGCAAATATATAGAAAGCAGCTTAGTGGTTGCCAGGGTGTGCTGGGAGGGGGGAAATGGGAAGTGATTGCTTAATGGGTATGGAGCTTCTTTTCGGGTTAACAAAAATGTTCTAGAACTAAATAGTGACAGTGGCTGCACAACAATGTGGATGTGCTAAAGGACACTGAATTATACACTTTAAAACAGGTAAAATAGCGAATTCTGTTATGTGAAATTGTCTTTAACAAAAATAAAATTATATTCCATTTCCACATAAAATAGTACCTGAAGATATTATGTCTTGAGCTTTTTTTCTCTTAAGAATAGGAGCAAAAAAGTCCCTAACATTAGCTTTGGAGTTTACAAAATACTTTGCCATGTGATCTTATATAATCTCCACAACACATGAGATAGACATTATGACCTCAATTTAGAGACAAGAAGAACTGAGTCTCAGAGAAGTACAAAGTCAGATAGCCAGGAAGCAGAAGCGTTGACTAATCAAGTCAGACAGTCTGACTTAGAGTATTTACTGTTGCATGGCAAACAGCTCCAACTTCTGATAAGCTTGAAAAAGGACAGGAGATGCCATTGTGTACATACATCTTGGAATTTTTCTTCTTCCAAAGTTAGTATTTTAAAGCAGCAAAAATATTCACTGTATCCAAGTTAATCAAAGTTTTAACAAAACCAATATAGATAATTACTGAATAAGAGAAGCATAAAGCAGGACATACAGATTTCCTCTTCCAATTTTCTAAAGATATGAGTTTAAGTTTCTTAGTACAAGATATGCTATAATGCTAGCGTGTCCTCTCACCAACACAGTTCAGCATAATGTTTACAGGGCATGGCACTAAGTAATGAGATGACTGTGCATTTCCTTATACAACTGGCCTCATTAATTTACAATCACATTCCTATTAAGGATTAACTACTGAATGGCACATTAGTGGTTTTCTAACACTCTGATGAGTCCTATATATGTTCTTGAGAAAGCAGAGGGGTCAGGGTTACCAGCCCAAGCACAGCATCCTCTCATTTTCTACATCAGGTTTTTTCTTAAGATACTGTTTTAAGTAAGGATGTCATTGCTTTAAAAAAAAAAATACATACGCAAAGACACTCCAGTATATATATGCATCTTCAATTTTTCAGAGATTTTCAAAAATCTCTGCAGATAAGCTAACATTATATAATCATTTCTAAATACAAGCACAGAAATGCAAAGTGGGTTCACTCGACATTTGACTTAAGATTTTTCTTAGTTTCTAGGTTCAATTAAACTACCCTGATAATCCCTATTTTATAGAATAGGTATTGTAAGCACACAAGGAGAAACAAGTGACTTATTTCACATGGTAGGGTGAAGCCCAACAGGGTCTAGACATCAAGCTCCACCCAGATGGCTCAGTCTGTTGGATGGTGCCTAGTTCAAAAAGCCTTGGTGTCACGCGGTCATTCCATGCACTATGACCTGAAGATACAGATGTCTCTACTTGAGGTACATGACAATACTTGAGGTGGCTATGTGCCAGTAATGTCTGGAACATGTGCCAGCTCAAAGGCAAAATTAGTCTCTCTTCCTCCTATGCTTTAGATTATCCTTTGGTTCCCCTGATAGAAAATCCTTTCCAGAAGCACAGTCAAAATTGTGAAACATGAAACAGAAGATCTGGATTCAAATCACGTCTCCATCGATTAGTTTCTCCTTCATGCCTGAACTCTCTGGGCCTCAGTTTGTTCACAGTATTTACCTCAAGGGCTATTAGGAGGGTTAAATGAGATAGTTTAGCAGTTCCCATCCTGTGGGCTACAGACCCCTGGGCATCTCTGGCCATATTATAAGAGGTCTGAAAAAGCACATACTAGAGAAAAAGAATTATTTAGGGTTTAAGACTAAAAGCTCTGGAGTAAAACTGTCTGGGTTCAAATAATGGTTTTACCACTGGAGCAGGTTACTTAGCCATTCTGTCTCAGTTCCTCATCTGTAATTGGAGGCAACAGTATTCATTGGATTATTCTGAGGATTAAATGGGGTATATATGTTAAATGCTTAGAACAGTGGCTGGCATAGTAAGAATTCAATAAATGTTAGCTATTACTGACATTTACTGAATTAGTAATTGCTATTACCTGAAAGAGATGGGAATACCAGACCACCTGATCTGCCTCTTAAGAAATCTGTACGCAGGTCAGGAAGCAACAGTTAGAACAGACATGGAACAACAGACTGGTTCCAAATAGGGAAAGAAGTACGTCAAGGCTGTATATCATCACCCTGCTTATTTAACTTAGATGCAGAGTACATCATGAGAAATGCTGGGCTGGAGGAAGCACAAGCTGGAATCAAGATTGCCAGGAGAAATATCAATAACCTTAGTTATGCAGATGATACCACCCTTAACAGCAGAAAGTGAAGAACTTAAGAGCCTCTTGATGAAAGTGAAAGAGGAGAGTGAAAAAGTTGGCTTAAAGCTCAACATTCAGAAAACAAAGATCATGGTATCTGGCCCCATCTCTTCATGGCAAATAGTTGGAGAAACAGTGGAATGGGAGAAGGGGACGACAGAAGATGAGATGGCTGAATGACATCACCGACTCAATGGACATGCGTTTGAGTAAACTCTGGGAGTTGGTGAAGGACAGGGAGGCCTGGCGTGCTGCAGTCCATGGGGTTGCAAAGAGTTGGACACAACTGAGTAACTGAACTGAACTGATTACTACTGTATGTGTTTACATATTCTTTCAAAGTATAATTATCATCATGTGGATGCTTGCCAAGTTTGTTAAAGAACGGTTGTTATACTTGAAAAGGTTACATACTTCTATGATAATAGTTATAAAAGAATTCAGTATACTACCTGCCATGTCCTCATCCAGAGTAGTTGCATTTGTGATTTCAATGTTTTTTAATTTACTGAGGTTTACTCTGTGGCCTAACATATGGTCTATCCTGGAGAATGGGCTATGTGCACTTAGGAAGAACATGTATCCTGCTGTTGTTGGGTACAGTGTGCTGTGTATGTCTATTAGGTCTAATTGGTTTATAATGTTGTTCAAGTCCTCTGTTATCTGTTAGTCTTCTATCTGGTTATTCTATCCATTATGGGAAATGGGGTAATGAGCTCTACAACTATTACTATAGAATCATCTGTTTCTCCCTTCAATTCTGTTAATTCTTGCTTCACTGATCTGGGGACTCCTTTGTTAGGCTACATATATGTTTATAATTGTTGTATCTTCTGGCTGCAGTGAACCTTTTATCAATATGTAATCACAGCAAATAGATGGGGAAAAAGTGGAAGGAGCAACAGATTTTATTTTCTTGGGCTCCAAGATCACTGTGGATGGTGACTACAGCCATGAAATTAAAAGATGCTTGCTCCTTGGAAAGAAAGCTATGACAAACCTAGACAGTGTGTTAAAAAGCAGAGACATCGCTTTGCCAACAAAGGTCTGTATAGTCAAAGCTATAGTTTTTCCAGTAGTCATGCATGGACATGAGAGTTGGACCATAAAGACAACTGAGTGCCAAAGAATTGATGTCTTTGAATTGTGGTTCTGGAGAAGACTCTTGAGAGTCCCTTGTACAGCAAGGAGATCAAACCAGTCAATCCTAAAGGAAATTAACCCTTAATACTTATTGGAAGGACTGATGCTGAAACTGAAGCTCCAATACTTTGGCCACCTGATGCAAAGAGCTGACTCACTGGAAAAGACCCTGATGCTGGGAAAGACTGAAGGCAAAAGAAGGGGGTGGCAGAGGATAAAATTGTTAGATAGCATCACCAACTCAATGGACATGAATCTGAGCAAACTCCAGGAGAAAGTGAAGGACAGGGAAGCCTGGTACATGCTGCAGTCCACAGAATCGCAGAGTTGAATATGATTTAGTGACTGAACAACAACGTCCTTCTTTATCTCATGTACCTTTTTTGATTTAAAAGTCTATTGTCTGATATTCAAGAGCCACCAGCTCTTTCTCAGTTATCATTTGCATGAAATATCTTTTTCCATCCTTTTACTTTTATCTCGTTTCTTTGTATCTAGAGTATCTTGCAGACAGTATATGGATGGATAATGTGTTTTCTTAAATCAATCTGACAATCAGCCTTTTTAAAGGAGAATTTAATTCACTTACATTTAAAGTAATTACTAATAAGCAAGGATTTATTTCTGCCATTTAGCTATATGTTTTGTATGTTTTTGTTCCTCATTTCCTCTATTAGTACTTTATAGGTCTCTCTAACTCTGACCCTGCCTTCTCATCACCTGCTACATTGCCTCCCCACTGTCATTGCCTTTTTAAAATATTAATCTAAAGATTCACTGGAGGCCTGCTCTTTCTAATCTATTTGAATAGCTCCTGACGAACAGTTCCTTCATGAATTTATCCCACAATATTAAAAGGACCTACCTTTTCTGGCCATGAAAGTAGGTTCAGGTGCTAGCCCAGTTTTCACCATCTGAATCACTTGTCCTTTAAAGGCACATTCACCACACACTATTCACAGTTTATTATTATTATTGATTCCTTGCCTATATGAGGCCTGGGTTAGGCTGGACTCTAGAATACTTAAGAAGAGTCTCTTGATGACTGGCAAGCAAAGAAATGAGCAAAGTGGCTTACATTGTAGGAGCGGGGATGTCTCTGTTTCCACTGCACCAGGAGCAGCTGGGCCACCACCAAGGTAGCAATAAGGATGAGGACCATTTCAGCATGCATGGCTTCGTGGCCTCGATGCTTGGCATGCATGCGTGCGTGCTCGATCCTGAAAGCCAAACAGATGCAGTGAGCTAGGTCAGGGATGGTGTGGTGATAAAGGGTCAGTGCTTTCCAGGGATACCCACTGGTCTATAGCTCAGAATACACTGTTTTAAAAAATAATAAACATTTTTATTTTTGGCTGCACATGGGCTTTGTTGCTGCATGTGGGCTTTCCTTAGTTGCGGTGAGTGGGGGCTACTCTCCAGTTGCAGTGTGCAGGCTTCAGCAGCTGTGGCACACAGGCTTAGTTATTCCGAGGTATGTGGAATCTTCTCAGACCAGGGATCAAACCTGTGTCTCCTGCATTGGCAGGCAGATTCTTAACCACTGGACCATGAAGGATGTCCAGAACATACTCTTAAACTACACAAATTAGGGGCTAGAAAGACACACGCCTTAGAAGACAGGAATTCTGAGATAGAACAGGGGTTCTAGGGGCTCCAGTCACCAAGGTTAGGTATGGGGTTAAAGGTTGGTGGCCTGCTCCCTTCCCCCAATGGTAGAAACAGTGGATTCCTTTCCATTTTGGTCCTATTTCAACCTGTCACTGGAAGGAGAAAAGTAACCCAGAGAGAAGGTCACAGCCATAAAAGCTCATACTCTTATTCAATGATATTTATGACACCAATAAAGGAATAATATTGCAAATGTGTGCTAATTTCAGTTTTAAAGTCTTGCTTTATTTGTCCTACCCTCTCTGTCAGGATCAGAGATCCTTAAGACTAAAGCCTGAAAAATGTGAACTGCTTCAGCTTTATACTACTCCAACAGTGACTTCACTATCAGTATCCAGAGGTAAATAGTCTCTTCAAAGGCTCAGGAGAGAAATCTAGAAACTCTTATTTAATCCAAGGCTGGCATTCTCTTATCTTAAGGACTGGCAGAAAGTGATTCCCTTGGCCAATACAGGCAAAGAGCTTCCTCTGAGAACAGCAAAGTCAATCCTACCATTATGTGTCAGAGTCAGCTAAGGGAGAGGAATTAAGGAATTAGAAAACTGAATACAAATATAACCTATGGTCAGAAGTTTTGGTGCAAGTTCTCCGTGGTGGTGACGGTGGGGGTTTAGTCGCTCTGTTGTGTCCAGCTCTTTGCAATCCCATGGACTGTAGCCTGCCAGGCTTCTCTGTCCATAGGATTCTCCTGGCAAGGACACTGGAGTGGGTTGCCATCTCTATCTCCAGCAGGGACAAAGGGAAAGGACAACATAAATGGTATGTATCTTCATGGAATCCCCAAGGGCAATGAGAGACTAAACGAGAAGAACCAGTGGGATGCATTATAGACAGATAAACCATAAAGAAATATAGCAAAAAGTTAGTTGTAGATTCTAGGTGGTAGGTACAAGGGTGTTCAGTGTACAATTCTTTCAACTTTTCTGTATCTGAGATTTTTCATAATATAATAAAATGTTAAGTTGGAAAATTTAGTAGGCAGCCAAATGTCAGCCAGCCAGGCAGCCACAGTACTTAAGGGTTCATCTTACATAAATTTTTATCCTAGGTGGGAGAATCTGACAAAATATATTAATACGGGGAGGAGTCAGAAACAGGTTCAGAAACACCTATGTGGTCTTAGCCAAGAAAATGTACATCTCTTCACCACAATTTCTTCATCTATCAAAAGGAGTCCATACCTTTTCTGCCTCCCTCATAGGATTGTTTATTTGTTGCCCAAACTAAAAGGGCAATGGATATTTAAAAACCTAAGGACTGTGGGGAGTTATAAAGACAATAAAAGATAAATTTCCTGTTCTCAGACAGTATATAACTGATCGTGTACAAGAAATCAAAGAAAGGATTGAAAAAAAATAGAAGTCATCTAGCTCAAGTTTGCAATCCTGTGTTTGAATACCTCCATTGGCTGAGAATATATGCCTCTTAAAGTAACCTATTTAGAACCAGAAGTGTCTGACACATTTTTAGTACTCATATGTGCCTATGAAGGAATACAATTCTAATGCTTTAAGAAGCAGGAAGCTCAGTATCTCAATATACCATGATTCTTTTTTTTTTTTTTTTAGTATTTATTTACCTGCCCCAGATCTTAGTTGTGGCATGTGGGAACTAGTTCCCTGATCAGGGACTGAACCCGGGTCCCCTACATTGGGAGCATAGAGCCTTAGTCAATGGACTACCAGGGATGTCCCAATAAACCACGATTATTTTAATGATGTTTCTGATAATGAGATAAAATCTATCTTACTACAGCATCAATCCTTCAGACCTAATCCTATGCTCTGGAACATATCCACTCTCTCTTTCACAATGCTGCCCCTTCAAATATTTATCATAATACTTAAAAACAAAACAAAACTAGGCTTCCCCGGTGGCTCAGTGGTAAAGAATTTACCTGCCAATGCAGGAGACACAGTTTCAATCTCTGATCCGGGAAGATCCCGGATGCCACGAAGCAACTAAGCCTGTCCACCACAACTACTAAGCCTGCACTCTAGAGTCCTGGAGCGGCAACTACTGAAGTCCATGGCCGAGAGCCATGCTTCCAACAAGGGAAGCCACTGCAATGAGAAGCCCACCCACCACAACTAGAGAGTAGCCCCTGCTTGCTGCAACAAAGACCCAGCACAACCAAAAATAAATATAATTTTTTTTTAATTCCTTAAAAAAAAAAATCCTGTTCCTACCACCATTTTCCTGGACCCTTTTAGGCTAACAGTTCTAGATCTTTTAAACATGATGCATATAACATAATGTGAAGACCATTAATTCTGAATGCCTTCTAGATGTATTTAGCTAAAGATCTTTTAATATGCAGTATTTACAATACAGTCAGTGTGGACTCAGCAAAACAGAACACAGTAGTACTGTTACTTCCCTTAAGGCAGATAGCATACTTTCAATGAACACCTTCCAAAATGTGGAATATTTTGGTAGCTCAGGTATACAACTGGTGCATATTACACTTAAAGTCACCTAAAATCTTGTCATATGAGTCACTATCTTTGCCATTCTATATTTTTATCATCAATAGTTTTCCTCTAAATGAAGTGCTTTTTTCTCACTATTAAAACTTCACTGGGTTGATTTCAGCTCATTGGTCAGCTACCTTGTGAAGTTGAAACTCATTTACTGAGGAGAAATAATGATAAGATATTTGTTGACTCACTCTGGTTACAAAGCAAGTTAGCAGCAGATGTGAGATCAGAAAATACACCTCCCATTTTCTCAAACAGAGCTCTCTGCCCTGGTTCCCAGATAATGCTGATGATAACCATCCTCAAAACAGGTAACACTTACTGGAAGCTTACCACATGCCAGGCACTGTTCTAAGAATTTCACAATTATTAATCTTCAACTCTATTATGGGTACTGTAGTTTTCCTCATTTTACAAATGGGAAAAACCAAGGTAGTATGAAGTAAACTTGCCCAAGATCACATCATTAGGAAATCGCAGAAGTAGTATTCAAACCCAGATGGATGGTTTGGTACAATTATCTATTTACTCCCAAGGATTGAGTGAGCTACCCAGGAGTGACTCAAATACTGGGAAAGATCTCAAATGACCTGTCCTCCTCGTCACAGGTCACTGTCTCCCATAGACAAGGAAGCAAAGAGGGTAGGTGTACAACTCTATCAGTAGGATTAATCTATGGTTCCCACCATGAGGGGCCCATTCTGTCACACTTACTTCCATTGCTCCTCTGGAGAGAGTTCTGACATATCCACCTGTAGAAAGACACCACCATAAACATCCATTACTGTCTTAGAACTGTTCCTGCCCAACATACAGGGATCACACATCTGCTAAAGCTAAAAGTATGAATCAGGATTTGTGGGATATGAAGCTAGATAAAATATTCTGCCACATAATACCATTTGACTCTAATTGGCCTCATTAGACTAAGCATCAGTCCCTGCTCTGCTATCAGCTAGTGGTATGACCTTCCAACCACAAAGCTCCAGTTCTATTTATTAGTCTTATCCTTTTATAGCAGGATTTCTTAAACCTGGACACTAGTGATAATCTGGGACTGGTTAATTCTCTGGGTTGTTTGGGAAGGGGGGATTCTGTAGATTGTATAATGTATAAGCAGCATCCCTGGCCTCTACCCACTAGATGCGAGTAACATCTTCACGGATACAACAACCAAAAAAGTCTACAGATATTATCAAATGTCCCTTGGGGGATGAAAAATTGCCCCCAGGTGAAAAACCACTGCTCTAGAATTAGAGCAGTGGTGGGACTGCATCACTGACTCAACGGATATGAGTTTGAGCAAGCTCCAGGAGATGGTGAAGGACAGGGAAGCCTGGCATGCTGCAGCCCATGGGGTCAGAGAGAGTCAGACACGACGGAGTAAATGAACAACAACAGAATAATACTAAATTCTTTGAGTTCAGAGCTTGAGTGTAGCCATATGGAAGAATACCCAAACCTCAGGACATAAGTCACTCAATACATTCTTACACTGAACTGAGCTGAAAATGCTTTTTGATGTAGAGAAGAAAAGCCCTCATAAACACTCAAAGGAACCAATCAACAAATATTCCTTTAGTACTTATGAAGTTCAAGACCCAGTTTCCCAGTGTTCCTCTAATAACTTCATAAAAGTACCTTAAGTGGAATGTTTGAAGTAAAATGGGCAGAACACCACTCTACTACTAAGTAAGTTGGTACATATTTACCATGCATCTTTTATGTGTGTGCACTGGGAATTCACCATTGCTTAGGGAGGGGTTTCTGGTTTCTACATATCCCATCTAGGGAAGGAAGGAAAGGGAGAAAAAGAAAGAGGGGAGGGATAGAAGGGAAAGGAGAGGAAGGGAAGAGAGAGAGGAGGGGAGAAACAATATCCCAAGGCTTTCCCCAGCCAACCAAGGTATTGAAATCAACCACCCCTTTATCCTACTTTACACTGTATCACGGAATTTATTCAAGTGACTGACTCAGTCCTTCATCTTCCTGGAAGGACAGAGGTCCCCTCCAAGAGAGGACAAGTAGATGCAGGAAATGGAAAGGCCCAGCTGGGTGGTACCTGAGCAGACAATTCAGAACCACAGTCTTACATTATCTTAGATATGCTTTCCAAGTGATTTAACTGCTGCTTAAATCCAGGGCCAGGGCCAGGGTGATATAAGCAAGGCATCGAGGACCCAAAATTTACAGAGGCACACACTTTCAGGTACTGACCCCTCACTTGCATGACCTTAACGGTGACTGCCTCCTTCAAGTCTGTGCCCTGCACTTTGTATGCTTCACCCTAGTCCAAGTCCGGCTTATGTTTATCTTGCTCCCATCCTAGAGCATCTCACAGAGCTAAGGAGAATACACTGCTTTTGTGTCTTTCAAGAATAGCAGAGCTGAGCATATATTAAACACTCAATGAGTACTTATGGAACTGAACAGAATTCCTTCCAACAGGGTAATAGGTAAGTATGCTGACAAACCAGCATCCTACCTGGAGATGCTTAAATGAGGATGTAAACAAACTCTTGAAAAATACCTAATGAGCATCTGGGAAATAAGTATTCATTTTCTGGAGGCACCCAGAAAATCATGCTTAAAAAAACTGCATGTCAAAACAAAACACAACACAACTACATGTTCAAAAAAGCAAGACAAGTCTGTTGAATGGAAAACAAGGAAGATCCAGAGAACTGGGCCAGGCATGGGGACACCTCTCTGTGAGATAGTGCTCAAGCGTGCTACTATTTGTGCCTTAAAGTTTCTCTCATTGGAAAATAGAGACTGTCTTCTGACTTCATTGTGGGGCTGTGAGAATATACTAGTATTATACTGCAAGTGATTTCACTGCCTTTCCTCCTAGGAGCATAGGTGCTCAGTTGCTAAGTCCTGTCCAAGTCTTTGCAACCCCATGGACTAGCCCATCACAGTCCTCTGTCCACGGAATTTTCCAGGCAAGAACACAGAAGTGGGTTGCCATGCTCTCCTCCAGGGAATCTTCCCAACCTAGGGTTCGAACTTGAATCTCCTGAGTGTATTTTACAAAGTACCTGGAGAGGCCAGGGAACTGAATGTTGGTGAAGCACAGGGCAGTGATGCTTTCAGAGCCTCAGGGAAGGCTCAGAAGGGTAAGCTCTTACACTGAGACTAGACCTGGTGCTCAGAAGGCCATTTAGTTTTTCATGGAGTAGCATGAGTACTGGAGTGGAGTAATGCTAAGAGTCAAGAAATGATGTGGCTTTAATATTTCCATCCTGAACCAAAAAGATTTTAAAAATTACATCCAAACCAGTAATCTAGCTCAAGTGGAAAAACAAGGAGAGCTATAAGCTATTCTGTAAGTAAGCTGTACCCTAGAAATACATCTGCATTCTCTCCCTCACTAATGAGTTTATTCATCTGGGGCCAAGCAGTTAAGTCATTCAGGTCCCCTGTCCAGGCTCAGGTAGCTAATTAGGCAAGCTCTCAGGGCAGGATTGATAGGCCCATACTCCACTCCTAAGACTTGTACACAGAATGTCTTTTTGACAACCAATCACTCCTCTCCTAGGATTTCACAAAGCTTCTAGTCATGTAAATCTACCAAAGTCCAGATTTGAAAGAAGTTAAATCAAAAATGTCAGGCAGAGGGCAAGATAAAATTTCACAAAAATGGAAAATGATCTGCGGTTGACTGATATATTTTCTCAGATGCAAAACACAGATGGATCCACCAGTGTAATCCCACAAGCAGGCCTCTGTCCCCCACAAATACTGATACTCTGGGGTCTCTTGAGTCTTTACACAGACTGATTAGTTTGTCCCTTCAGCCTTTCTCTTCCACCAAACCACATTCTGCCTTCCTGCAAAATGCTAGCCAAATCCTCCTGGATCCAGAAAGGCCCATTAGACTGACCCCACTCACTGAAGGGAAGAAAAAATCCTCTACTGCTTTGAGCATGATCCACAGTCCAGAAGCATCAGCACCCTGAGAACTTAAAAAGAGAGGCTTCAGAATCCATCCCGGACCTCCTGGATCAGAAGTTGCATTTAATAAGATACCCGGGTAATTCACACGCACATAAAAGCACTGCTGTTGCATTCCAGCACTCACATTCAGTCTGTCCTACAGTCACACACCTCCACACACCTGAACTGCTTTTGTTAACAGCTTTCCTGAGATCTAATTCACATAGCATAAAATTCACCCATTTAAAATGTGCTATTCAATGTTTTTAGTATATGCAGAGTTGTGCTACCATCACTGCTATTTAAATTTAGAACGGTTTTTACCACTCTCAAAATTAAACCATATACCAGTCAGCCATCACTCTGCAACATCCCTCAGCCCAAGAAACCACTAATTTAATTTAGATCTCTATCTACACATTTGCCTATTCTAGATGTTTCATATACATGAGATTTGACAATATGTGGTCTTTAGAGAATGGCTTCTTTCACTTAGCATATTTTCAGTGTTGCTGCAAGTATTATAGTCATTCCTTTTTACTGCCAAATAATACTATATTTATGGATATACAATATTTTCTTTGCCCATTCATCAGCTGATGGACATCTGCATTGTTTACAGCTTTGTGTTATTATAAATAATGCTGTTATGAACATTCACTTACAAGTTTTCATACAGACATGATCTCATTTCGCCTGAGCATATATCTAGTACTGCAATGGTCTGGTTATATGGTAACTCAATGCCTAACCTTTGGAAGAACTGCCACCTTGTTTTCCACAGCAGTTGTACCATTTCACATGCCCACCAGCAGTGCAAGAGTTCCAATTCCTCCACATCATTGACAATACCTGGTATTATCTTTTTGGTAAGAAGCATCCCACTGGGTGTAAAATGATAGATTAATGTGATTTTGATTTTGCATTCCTCTGACGTATAACGATGTTGAGCACCTTTTCATATGACTATCAGCCCTTCACATATCTTCTTTGGAGAAAAATTTATCCAGATCTTCATCCACTTGTTAAAAACAGACTTTTTTCCCAGCAGTTTTAGGTTCACAAACTTCCCTGGTGGCTCAGACAGTAAAGCGTCTGCCTACAATGCAGGAGACCCAGGTTCAATCCCTGGGTCAGGAAGATCTCCTGAAGAAGGCAATGGCACCCCACTCCAGTACTCTTGCCTGGAAAATCCCATGGACGGAGGAGTCTGGTAGGCTACAGTCCATGGGGTTGCAAAGAGTCGGACACGACTGAGCGACTTCACTTTTAAGTTCACAACAAAACTGAGTGGAAAGCAGAATTTTCCATATGCTCCCTGCTCCTCAATATGCATAGCCTCCCCCAACAACATCCCTCATCAGAGAAGTACCTTTGTGCCAACTGAGGAACCTACATTGACGTATCATCACCCAAAGTCCACAGTTTACCTCAGAGTTCACTACTGATGTACATTCTATGGGCTAGGATAAACATAACATTCTTATGGACACATATCCATAAACAGAGTATCATACAGAGTAGTCCTACTGACCTAAAAATTCTCTGTGCTCCTCTTATTCATCCCTCCATCCTCCCTAATCCCTAGCCACCACTGCTCTTTTTATGGTCTCCATAGTATCAGCTTTTCCATATAGTTGAAATCATGTAGTACACAGCCTTTTCACATTGGCTTCTTTCACTTAGTAACATGCATTTAATATTCCTCCATGTATCTGCAGGGTTTAATAGCTCATTTCTGTTTTAGTACTGAATAAAATTCCACTGTCTGGAAGTACCACAGTTTATTTATCCATTCACCTACTAAGACACTATGTGCGTGCTCAGTCACTCAGTCATGCCCGACTCTGCAACCCCCGGAGCTACAGCTTGCCATGCTCCTCTGTCCGTGGAATTTTCCAGGCAAGAATACTGGAATGGGTTGCCATTTCCTACTCCAGGGGACCTTCCCAACATAGGGATTGAACATGTGTCTCTTTGTCTCCTGCACTGTCAGGCAGATTCTTTACCACTGGGCCACCTGGGAAGCAAAAGACATCTTGGCTGCTTCCAAATTTTAGCAACTGTTAAGCTGCTATAAAGATGTGTGTACAGGTTTCTATATGAACATACATTTTCAGCTCCTTTGGGGATATATTAAGGAGCACAACTCCTGGATATGGTATGGTAATAGTAAGTTTAGTTTTGCAAGAAACTGCCAAACTATCTTCCAAAGTTTGATGGAAGATATTATCTTGCATTCCCACCAGAAATGAATGACAGTTCCTTTGCTCCACATCCTCCCAGTATTTGGTAGTGTCAGTGTCTCAGATTCTGATGATTCTAATAGGTGTGTAGTGGTATCTCATTGCTGTTTTAATTTGAATTTTGCTGACTACATGAGGTGGGACATCTTTCATACGCTTATTTTCTAGCTATATATCTTCTTTGGTGGGCAGTATGTTAAAGTCTCTAGCCTACTTTTTAAACAGGTTTTCTTATTACTGAGTTGAAAGAGTTCTTTGTGTATTTTGGGTAATAGTCCTTTATTTCTTTATTGTATATTTATTTATGGCTGTGTCAGGTCTTAGTTGTGGCATGTGGGATCTTGGGCTTCCCAGGTGGCTCAGTGGTAAAGAATCTGCCTGCCAATGCAGGAGACGCAAGAGACATGGGTTCAATCCCTAGGTTGGGAAGATCCCCTGGAAGAGTAAATGACAACCCATTCGAGTATTTCTTGCCTGGAAAATTCCATGGACACAGCAGCCTGGTGGGCCACAGTCCATGGGGTCATAAAGAATCGGACACAACTGAAAACACACACACACACATGTGGCATCCTAGTTCCCCAACCAGAGATTCAACCTGCACGCCCTGCATTGGAGGATGGATTCTTAACCACTGAACCACCAGGGAAGTCCCTGACAGTCTTTTTTCCTGACAATCTCTTTTAATTGATGCGTTTAAACAACTAATGTTCAAAGTGATTATTGATACAGTTGGATTAATATCTTCTACATATTTGTTACTGTTTTCTATGTGTTGCCCTTACCTGTTCCTATTTTTGTCTTCTAATCTTTTTCTGCCTTTTGTAGTTTTAACTGAGAATATTATATGATTACATTTCCTTTCCTTTCTTAGCTTATCAGTTATACCTTTTTTTTTTGGCCACACTGTGCAGTTTGTGGGATCTTAGTTCCCCAACCAGGGATTGAACCTGGGCCATCAGCAGTGAAAGCACAGAGTCATGACCACTGGACCACCATGGAATTCCCTAAACTTTTATTTTTACTTCTTTTACAGGTTGCTCTAAAATTTGCAATATACATAAATAGTAAAATCCACTTTCAAATAATACTGTATCACGTCACAGATAGTGTGAGTACCTTATAACAACAAAATAATCTTAATTCCTCCTCTCATCCCTTGTATCATTGCTGTCATTCATTTCACTTATCCCTAAGTACACATACAGAAACATATGCAGTCAAATATAGTGTCGGTATTACAACTTTCAAAAAACTATTCACTGTTAT
Organism: Bubalus bubalis; assembly: GCF_019923935.1. Taxonomy (NCBI): domain Eukaryota; kingdom Metazoa; phylum Chordata; class Mammalia; order Artiodactyla; family Bovidae; genus Bubalus; species Bubalus bubalis. The sequence continues at coordinate 33,275,590 of NC_059172.1, forward strand.
ATCAATCAACAACTTGTAAACTAAAAGAGCAACTACAAAATTCCTATAGCTTATATATTTAATGGTGAAAGACTGAATGCTTTTCCCCTAAGATCAGAAATAATGTCAGGATGTCCACCCTCACCACTACTATTCAAAACATACTGAACTTTCTGGCCAGCAAAATAAAGTGATAAAAGGTACAGATTAGAAAGAAATAAAACTGTCCCTTATTTGCAGATGACATGATGGCTTACACAGAAAATCCCAAAGAATCTATGAAAAAAAAATTCTAGAATAACAGCGTTCTGCAAGGTGGCAGAATATAAACATACACACAAAAGTTATATTTCTATATTAGCAAAGAACATGTGGAAAATGACATTTAAGATACAATAAAATTTACAATTAAAAAAAGAATTAGTAAAATAAATGTTTTTTTCAGTCTACTTTCACTAACCCCCATTCCAATGCTTTTCCTTTGTTTAGGTAGACCTGAGGCTCTGATCTCTCTCATTTTCCTCTCTCTTAACAACTTTTAATATTTCTTGCAAGACAAGCCTCTGTGTGTGCTCAGTCATGTCTGAGCCTTTGCCACACTGTGGACCGTAGCCCGGCAGACTCCTCTGCCCATGGGACTTTCCAGGCAAGAATACTGGAGTGGGTTGCCATTTCCTTCTCCAGGCTACCTTCCTGATGCAGCGATCAAACCCGAGTCTCCTGAATCTCCGCACTGGCAGGTGGATTCTTTACCACTAGTGCCACCGGAAACAAGACGGCCTACTAGCAACAAATTTGCTCTATTTTTGTCTGTCTTTTTTAATTTAATTTTATTTGGGTCTTTGTTGCTGCACATGGGCTTTCTCTAGTTCCAGTGGGCTGGGGCTCCTCTAGTTGTGGTGCACAGACTTCTTAACGTGGACGCTTCTCTTGTGAAGCATGGGCTCAGAATCATGGTGCACTGGCTTAGCTGCTCCGCAGCACGTGGAATCTTCCCAGACCAGGGATTGAACCTGTGTCCCCTGCATTGGCAGGTGGATTCTTAACCACTGAACCCTATTTCTCCTCTTTTGAAGGCTGATTTTCAGGATACAGAAATCTAGGCAGATGGGGGTTTGTCTTTACTCTTCTATAGGTAAAGTGTTTTCTCTGCTGGCTTCTTTCAGAATTTTTTCTTTGTCTCTGAATTTCTATGATTGGAAAAATGATATGCCTAGATGTAGTGGGGGGAGGGGAGGCACGGTGTTGGCATTTATCCTGCTTGGTGTTTTCTGAACTTCCTGGATCAGTGGTTTGGTGTCTGACATTAACTTGAGGAGATTCCCAGTCATTATTGTTTAAAATATTTGTTTCTCTCCTCCTTCTGGTATTCCCATGATGCACCTGTCTCTGTCTATTCAGGTTGCTGTAACAAAGTACCATTGAATAGGTGGCTTATAAACAACAAACATTTACTTCTCACATTTCTGGAGGGTGGAAGTCCAGGATCAAGCACAAGCTGGAAGGGATTAGGAAACTCTGTGGGGCCTCTACTGGAAGAATACAGACTCCAATTATGAGGGTTCTGCCCTCAGGACCTAATCACTTCCTAAAAGCCCCATCTCCTAACACCAATACCTTTAGGATTAGGATTTCAACATATGAATTTATGGGGAACATGAACATTCAGACTGTAACAGCACACCTTTACTTTTGTAGTTGTCCCACAGTTCCTGGATATTTTCTTTCAAGTCTTTTTTTTTTTTTTTAATTTTTATAGGTTTCTACTGAAATATTCTCAAGCTCGGAGATTCTTTCTTCGGCTTTATCTAGTCTATTGATAAGCCCATCAAAGGCATTTTTCATTTCTGTCAGGGTGTTTTTGATCTCTAAACATTTCTTTTTGATTCCTTCTTAGAATGTAAATTTATCTGCGTACAATGCCCAGTTGTTCTTGCATGTTGTCTAGTTTATCCATTTGAGCATAATGGCAACCCACTCCAGTGCTCTTGCCTGGAGAATCCCAGGGACAGGGGAGCCTGGTGGGCTGCCGTCTATGGGGTCGCACAGAGCGGACACGACTGAAGCGACTTAGCAGCAGCAGCAGCAGCACAGCAATCAGAGTTATTTTAAATTCCTGGTCTAGTAATTCCAACATCCCTGCCAGAGATGGGTCTAATTCTGATACTTGGCCTGTCTCTTCTGTGTGTTTTTCCTTTTAATATATCCTGCAATTTTTTGATAGCTGGGTATGATATACGAGGTAAAAGGAATTTCTATAAACAGGGCTTTAGTACTGTAGTGGTAGGATGCTGGGGAGGAGCAGCCTTCTACAGTTCTATGGCTGGGTTTCAGTCTTTTAGTGAGTGTGCGCCTGTGAACTTCACAAGTGCTTCGCAGTGCCTCACCTACCCCTCTTAGGTGGGGCACAATGGCTTAAGAGGACTGGAGTTGGGGATTTCCCTTATCCAACATGAAAAGCTACAACTGGTCAGAGATGGGTATTTTCTTTCCCCTAGATCAGTCAGGCTTTGATAAAACCCCAAAAGGTTAGACTATGGTTAAACAGTTTCCCCTGATGGCAGATCTTAAGAAGAACAGAATGCTCTGGAGTATTTTTAAAAGGTTCTTTCCCTGCCCTGCCACCCTCAAAAACACAAAGGGATTTTTCTCAATACTCAATGTAAGAACCTGTCAGATACCTGGAAGGTCATTGTCGGGGCCCTGAATAACTATGAGTACCCGTGGAGTTTGTAACTTTGAGTTGTCCACACTGAGCCTTTAGCAATTTATTACAAGCCAGGTTTCCCTGCACCAATACTGGTTCCCACACAGGTTTCTGCTTCTGTAAGTTGTGATTCATGTCGGCAGTATGTCTTTGTCCTATGACCTCACTTTTTTAAAGATCTAAGAATTGTTGATTTTTCAGTTTTTTCAGCTTTTTCCTCATTCCTAGGACAGAATAGTGATTTCCAAGCTTCTTACATGCCATACTGAAACCCTTCTGTCCATTTTTTAAAAGTAGGTTATTTACATTTTTATTGTTGAGTTATAAAAGTTTTTTTTAATATATTCTGGATATAAAGTCTTTTATCTGATATATGACCTGCAAGTACTTTCTCCCATTCTGTGCTGTGCTTAGGCGCTCAATCATGTCCGACTCTTTGCGACCCCGTGGACTGTAGCCCGCCAGGCTCCTCTGTCCATGGAATTCTCCAGGCAAGAATACTGGAGTGGGTTGCCATGCCCTCCTCCAGGGGATCTTCCCAACCCAGGGATCAAACCCAGGTCTCCCACATTGCAGGCAGACTCTTTACCATCTGGGCCACCAGGTAAATCCCCTTCTCCCATTCTGTGGGTTCTCTTTTTATTTTTTTTTGGTGATGTCCTTTGCAATACAAAAGTTTTTCATTTTGATGAAGTACAATTTTCTTTTTCTTTTACTGCTTTTGCTTTTGGTTTCATATCTAAGAAACTACTGTCTAATTTGACAGTGATTTATAACTATCTTTTCTTCTAAGAGTTTTATATTTTTAGTTATTACATTTACGTCATTGGTCTGTCCCCCTCCACTCACTGGCCTGTTTTGAGTCAATTTTTTTATATGGTGCAATGGAGGGGGTCCAACTTCATTCTTTTGCCTGTGGCTATCTAGCTGTCTCAGCATCATTTGGTAAAAAGACTATTCATTTTCCCTGTGGACCTGACTGTTCACATTGGCTCTTAACTCTCTAAGATGGCACAACACCCTTGTTTCCCACATTATTTTCTTAAGTGTCCACACAGCTCTATATATTTTGCTGACAGAACCTCTGAAAAGATAGCTGGACATACATAATACCATATATACAATATCAGGCCTATAAGACCTTTCAGAACTAACATCCAAAAAAGATGTCTTTTTCATTACAGGGGACTGGAATGCAAAAGTAGGAAGTCAAGAAATACCTGGAGTAACAGGTAAATTTGGCCTTGGAGTGCAGAATAAAGCAGGGCAAAGCCTAATAGAGTTTTGCCAAGAGAACGCACTGGTCATAGCAAACACCCACTTCCAACAACACAAGAGAAGACTCTACACATGGACATCACCAGATGGTCAACACCGAAATCAGACTGATAATATTCTTTGCAGCCAAAGATGGAGAAGCTCTATACAGTCAGCAAAAACAAGACCAGCAGCTGACTGTGGCTCAGATCATGAACTCCTTATTGCCAAATTCAGACTGAAATTGAAAAAAGTGGGGAAAACCACTAGACCATTCAGGTATGACCTAAATCAAATCCCTTATGACTATACAGTGGAAGTGAGAAATAGATTTAAGGGACTAGATTTGATAGACAGAGTGTCTGATGAACTATGGATGGAGGTTCATGATATTGTACAGGAGACAGGGATCAAGACCATCCCCAAGAAAAAGAAATGCAAAAAAGCAAAATGGCTCTCTGAGGAGGCCTTATAAATAGCTGTGAAAAGAAGAGAAGCAAAAAGCAAAGGAGAAAAGGAAAGGTATACCCATTTGAATGCAGAGTTCTAAAGAATAGCAAGGAGAGATAAGAAAGCCTTCCTCAGCGATCAATGCAAAGAAATAGAGGGAAAAAATAGAATGAGAAAGACCAGAGATCTCTTCAGGAAAATTAGAGATACCAAGGGAACATTTCATGCAAAGATGGGCTTAATAAAGGACAGAAATGGTATGGAGTTGAACAGAAGCAGAAGATATTAAGAAGAGGTGGCAAGAATACACAGAAGAACTGTACAAAAAAGATCTTCACGACCAAGATAATCATGATGGTGTGATCACTGATCTAGAGCCAGACATCCTGGGCTGTGAAGTCAAGTGGGCCTTAGAAAGCATCACTACGAACAAAGCTAGTGGAGGTGATGGAATTCCAGTTGAGCTATTTCAAATCCTGGAAGATGATGCTGTGAAAGTGCTGCACTCACTATGCTAGCAAATTTGGAAAACTCAGCAGTGGCCACAGGACTGGAAAAGATCAGTTTTCTTCCAATCCCAAAGAAAGGCAAAGCCAAAGAATGCTCAAACTACCGCACAACTGCACTCACCTCACATGCTAGTAAAGTAATGCTCAAAATTCTCCAAGCCAGGCTTCAGCAATATGTGAACCGTGAACTTCTAGATGTTCAAGCTGGTTTTAGAAAAGGCAGAGGAACCAGAGATCAAATTGCCAACATCTGCTGGATCATGGAAAAAGCAAGAGAGTTCCAGAAAAACATCTATTTCTGCTTTATTGACTATGCCAATAGTCTTTATTTGACTGTGTGGATCACAATAAACTGTGGGAAATTCTGAAAGAGATGGGAATACCAGACCACCTGACCTGCCTCTTGAGAAACCTGTATGCAGGTCAGGAAGCAACAGTTAGAACTGAACATGGAACAAGAGACTGGTTCCAAATAGGAAAAGGAGTACGTCAAGTCTGTATACTGTCACCCTGCTTATTTAACTCATATGCAGAGTACATCATGAGAAACGCTGGGCTGGAGGAAGCACAAGCTGGGATCAAGATTGCTGGGAGAAGTATCAATAACCTCAGATATGCAGATGATACCACCCTTATGGCAGAAAGTGAAGAACTAAAGAGCCTCTTGATGAAAGCGAAAGAGGAGAGTGAAAAAGTTATCTTAAAGCTCAACATTCAGAAAACTAAGATCATGGCATCCAGTCCCGTCACTTCATGGCAAATAGATGGGGAAACAGTGGAAACAGTGTCGGACTTTATTTTTTTGGGCTCCAAAATCACTGCAGATGGTAACTGCAGCCATGAAATTAAAAGACGCTTGCTCCTTGGAAAGTTATGACCAACCTAGATAGCATATTCAAAAGCAGAGACATTACTTTGTCAACAAAGGTCCGTCTCATCAAGGGCTATGGTTTTTCCAGTAGTCATGTATGGATGTGAGGATTGGACTAAAAAGAAAGCTGAGCACCGAAGAATTGATGCTTTTGAACTGTGGTGTTGGAGAAGACTCTTGAGAGTCCCATGGAGTGCAAAGAGATCCAACCAGTCCATCCTAAAGGAGATCAGTCCTGGGTGTTCATTGGAAGGACTGATGTTGAAGCTGAAACTCCAATACTTTGGCCACTTGATGTGAAGAGCTGACTCATTTGAAAAGACCCTGATGTTGGGAAAGACTGAAAGCAGGAGAAGGGGACGACAGAGGATGAGATGTTTGGATGGCATCACTGACTCAATGGACATGAGTTTGGGGAAACTCCGGGAGTTGGTGACGGACAGGGAGGCCTGTCATGCTGTGGTTCATGGGGTCACAAAGTCGGACACGACTGAGCGACTGAACGAACTGAAAGAATGTATGTAAAGCATACTACAGAGAAAGAAAGCCTCTGAAGCTATCTGTAAAGTTGATACATTTATTCTTTTATTCAACTCTCATTTAAGGGACTTGTGTACTAAATGTGTAGGTTCTGGCTAGTCATGGAGATACAAAGATGAACCAGACATTTTTTCCTGCCCTTGAGAAGACAGATGAAAAACAAAACAATTAGGCTGTTTTAAAAGCATTTACTCAGTAGAGGGAGCACAACTCTTCCATTTTACAAAACACACAAGTGAGGTATAAAGGAGAACATCACTCACTAAAAATGACATTATGGGGGACAGGGACAGGAGTGATGGGGAAAGACTCGCAGACCTTAAGGACGAAATCAGAGTCAAAGCTTTGGGCCTCAAATGGCCAAGCCAATGACTAGCCACAAGGTCATGCGAGGGCCACATTATGACTTTCATGGGCCCTAGGTACTTTCGCCTTTGTGGAACCCTTCCTACGTTAAAAATATATATATTAGGGACATCCCTGGTGGTCCAGTGGTTAAGAATCTGCCTGCCAATGCAGGGGACACAGGTTCAATTCCTGCGCTGTGGAGGTTACACATGCCGAGCGGCAACTAAGTCCATGCATCAAAACTACTGAGCCTGTGTGTGAGACTACTGAAGCCCACACTCTGGAGCCCATGCTCTGCACAAGAAGCCGCTACAGTGCGAAGCCCATGCACTGCAACTAGAGAGCGGTGCCTACTTGCTGCAACTAGAGAAAGCCCGTGCACAGAAATGAAGACCTAGCACAGCCAAAAATAAATAAAAATAAAAATTTTTTTAAGTATTTCAAAATATATTTTATAACTGCATTAATATAAAGATGTACAATCCAAGGTGGATTATATCCATTTTTCTCTTCTGATTAAAAGAAATTAAGACATTTTTATGGGCCCCTGGGCACTGTGCCTACTGGGTAAGTCAGCCCTGAATCCTGCTGTCTCTCCACAGCTATGCACCAAGAATTCTCTCCCCGGCTGCCAAGTCACATTGCTCTACCACTTCCAAGATTCTGTCCTCTACTGGGTTTAACTGATCAAGTGGCTAAATCTTATACCATCTAAATCCACAAAAAAAGGTAACCTCATTCTCTACTCATATGAGCACTATAAAGTTACTGGACAGTCATTTGCCAATAATGTGTATTCTATGTTTAAGGAAGGTTTAGATATATTCAAGAATGATCAATCCCAAACAAAGAAACAGACATGTCATGACCTGCAAATGGCAAAGTCCTAGGAAGCATGTGCTTGGCATCTTGGGGACAGCCAAAAAGTATCTGTTCATCTGCTCATTCATTCAAGCACAAGACAATCATAAAACAAGTCTCTTCCCTTATAAAACCATCTAAGGAAGAAGACAGATAATAAATATGCAAGTAAATATATATTTATGATTAATATGAAATAATTTCTGGTAGCAGTGTTATGAAGAAAAATAAAGCAGAGTGAGAGAAGAAAGAATGAAAAAGTAGGCTATCATGTGGCTACATGTAGACATTCTGTTTTCCCCAAACAGGTTTCCAACAAAAGGAGAACATGGGCAGGCTGGATAGGAAAACTAGCTCATGTGGAATGCCTTATTTCCTTGGCTTTTACGTGGCTCCAGAGCAACAACCACCTTCCTCAGTGATAAGAAAAAGTTGTAAGTCCTCATTTGGCATAGCTATTTACTTGCTATATGTCAACAAACAAGGCACGTCTCTCCACGCCTCAGTTTCCCCAAATATAAAACGAAGAGGTGGGCTTAAGTGATTTTCAAGGTCCATTAAAGGTAAAATACTGTAATAATTCATGCCAAATCTAACTCCAAAGCTTTGGAGTCAGCTATAATACTCCGACTTTCTAGACTGCCACAGTTTCCTTAGTTACCACAGAAGTGAAAGCAAATGCCTCTACTGTGGTGAGATGTGATATAACAGGATGCTACCAAATTAAGTCAATGAAAATTTACCAAGCAACGACCATGCATCAGAAATATCCATCACTTGGAAGATGGCCTCTTGCCCTAGCTTCAAGTACCTGTTAACTGCAAAGGGCCCTAAACTCTGGAACCCCATCCACCAGGGCAACCTGGCACTTGAGAGGTCTCAACTGATCCTTTCAAGTCAGAGACTGAGCAACCATGCAGCTAGACACATCACTCTTTCACAAAACATTAGAGATGACTAAGTCCAACCTTTGCCCTTGCGGTAGTCACAGTCCAAGGGGTAGAGGGCAGACAGACTATTAAACACAATATGATCAAGATAACCACTGACACATAAACAAAATGCTGTGTAAGCCCAGAGAAAGGAGAGATTAGCTAGTTTCTGAGCCTGTTATGAATACAGCAAAACCATCATGCTAGCTGTCTCTGTCTCTTGGGGAAAGATACCATGGCCTGCTGAGTGATTAGGATAACACGTCAAGTCCAAAGTTTCATGGCCTACGCATATTTGTAACTCCCACTTTCCTTCTTGTTCACATTCTTCTCTAACTCCTTAGCCCTAGCAAGAATTCAAGGCCAATTAATTAAAGTGCAATTATCTCATTTTTCATTACCTCATAAGTCATCTGGGGACCATGAAGACATTGGTCATGCGTAGTCAAACCGTGAAGCCTGCCATGGACAGCACACTGGGCAGCGGAGTGAGAGCAGACGCTGGCTGGGATAACTGCTGTGGCTGCTGTCTGCCCACCACTCCACCCCTCCCACTATCACCAGAAAAGCGCATGCTCCAGGCCAGCTAACTGGAAAGCTTTTTAAAACCAACTTTTCAAATTTCTACAGAAGTGGAAGGAATATTTAATGACCTCTCTCACATTCAACAATCATCAAATTTGGGGGCATTTAATGCTCACTTCCTGGGTTCTTCAATTCCTACCTCATAAAATTTCTATTTCTCCAACTGGCTTCCTCTCCACCTGGTCCTCCTCTCTCTCTCCTACCTGCACTCCAGCTTTCCACACACTCTTTACTTTTCTACCCATCCTTAAAGACCAACCCAGATGTCACCTCTTCCAGAAGCCCTTCCGGACCAAAACTATGAAACTCCTAAAGCCCATGTGTCTGGAATATCCACCCACCTATGAAATCTTCCTCCAGATTTTCATTGCCACACCTCGTTGGTCCAGACTTTATCTTGTGCTGTCTCCTAGACGTGCAGTCACTTCCAAGGTGCCCTCTCTGCCAGAACAATTCATAACAGAAGCAGCCACAGTAATCTTTATCAGACACCATCTGACTGCATCAGCCCCCTACTCTGACAACTATGACAATTTTCTACTGCCTTTGGATTAAAGTCCAAAACTCCTTGGTATGACACACAAGGCACTTCATCATCTGGTACAACCAGCTACTTATCTCAACACCGCCTTTCACTCCAGCCTCACTCCATCACCTACCACTCTAACGTGCTCCTCCCTTTTCTCCCTCAGTGCTTTGGCTGCTGCTGTCTTCTCTTCCTAGAATTCTTTCCTGACCTTCACTCTCTAGTTCATTTCTATTCCTTAAGATGCAGCTCAAATATCACCTCCTTTGTGACATATTCTCCAACTTTATTCACTCACACCCCCATTCAACAACTGTTAACTGATCATGCTATGCTCTAGACAGGGAATACAATAATAAATAAATAACAGCTCTCACTCTCAATGAGCTTAGAGTCTAGCAGATCTCCTCAGGCAGAGAGTAGTTCCCTTCCTCCTCTGTTCTCCAGAAATTTACAATTTGCACAAATCTCTAAGGTCATATTTATTGCATTTAATATAATACTTGTTTCTGAGTCTGTTTTTATCTCTAATCATCTTGAGGTCAAGGATCTTTTACTTTTAAGGCTTTATTAAGGCATAGCATCCATCTCAGGTGCACAATTCACTGACTGTTCATATATTTATAAAGTTGTACAGCCATCTTCTTTTAAATCATTTCCATCACACTATAAAGAAAGCTCAAAGCTCACTGGCCAACTCCCCATTCTTGTCCCTAGACCTGCTGCTGCTAAGTTGCCTCAGTTGTGTCCAAATCTGTGCGACCCCATAGATGGCAGCCCACCAGGCTCTAAGCAACCCCTAATCTACTTTATATCTCTATAGATTTGTCTGTTCTGGATTTTTCATATAAATGAACTCACACAATATGCTGTCTTTACTTACTGGCTTCTTTTATGTAGCATAACAGGTAGCATAATGTTTTTCAAGGATTATCCATGTATCATGATACAGCATGTATCAGTAGTTCACTCCTTTTTTGTAACAGGTAATCTTCTACTATATGGATATACATTTTATGTATCCATTTACCAGTTGATAGACATTTGAGCCATCTACTTTTTGGCTATTATAATACTGCTATGAACATTCGTATGTAAGTTTTTATGGAGACATATGTTTTTATTTCTCAAGTAGATTTCTAGAGTGGAACTACTGGGTCTTTTGGCAACTCTATGCTTAACCTTTTGAGGTACTGCCAAACTGTTCTCCACAGCGGCTGACCATTTACGTTGCCACTAGCAGTGCATGAGGAGTCCAATTTTTCTACATCTACAACACCTGTTATTACATCTTTTTGATTATAGCATCATATTGGGCATGAAGTTGTATCGTGGTTTTGATTTGCATTTCTCTGATGGCTAACGATGTTCAACATCTTTTCAAGTGCTTATTGGCCATTTGTGTATTTTCTTTTGAAAAAGGTCTAGTCAGATCATTTTTACTGGATTATTTACCTTTTTCTTATTAACTGGTAAGAGCTCATTACATATCCCAAATATAAATCCCTCATCAGAAATATGGTTTACAAATATTTTCTCCCATTTAGCAATCCAAAGTGGTCTGATAATCATCTGAATCTTACTCACTTTCACATTTCAAAGAACTAGCACATAATCTGATGCACTGCACATGTTCAGTAAATGTTAGGTGGACATTACTGCTTTTAACTGCTTTGAAGGCAAGAATAATGCCTTACTTGTTCAGCATCTCCCTCACATGTCACACCTAGCACTAGACATAAAGCGCATGCTTTGGAAATACACAGAGGCTGAGTAACTCTCACTTGAACAAAACAGTGGGAATGATGTTGCAGAAGAATCCAGAAGAACTGGGAAAGCCACCTGAAACCAACAGAACTTATTTACATTGGCTACTACCAGTTACCCCTGAGACCGCTGCTGCTCCCTGAGAGTAAGAAGCAATTCTTGCAGTGGCCCACACTAAGAAGTAGTCATCAAAACGTTCCATTACTTAGAAAACCAGCCACCCTCCCTCCATTCCCTCAGCCAGTGAGAGACAGCAAGCACACGACAGCACTAATTGAGACGCTGGCTCTGCTTGAAATGCCCTTTCTTCTCCTTCAGTTCAGTTCAGTTGCTCCGTCGTGTCCGATTCTTTGAGACCCCATGAATCGCAGCACGCCAGGCCTCCCTGTCTATCACCAACTCCCGAAGTTCACTCAAACTCACATCCATCGAGTCAGTGATGCCACCCAGCCATCTCATCCTCTGTCGTCCCCTTCTCCTCCTGCCCCCAATCCCTCCCAGCTTCAGAGTCTTTTCCAATGAGTCAACTCTTCGCATGAGGTGGCCAGAGTACTGGAGTTTCAGCTTGAGCATCATTCCTTCCAAAGAAATCCCAGGGCTGATCTCCTTCAGAATGGACTGGTTGGATCTCCTTGCAATCCAAGGGACTCTCAAGAGTCTTCTCCAACACCACAGTTCAAAAGCATCAATTCTTTGGCGCTCAGCCTTCTTCACAGTCCAATTCTCACATCCATACATGACCACAGGAAAAACCATAGCCTTGACTAGACGGACCTTTGTTGGCAAAGTAATGTCTCTGCTTTTCAATATGCTATCTAGGCTGGTCATAACTTTCCTTCCAAGGAGTAAGCATCGTTTAACTTCATGGCTGCAATCACCATCTGCAGTGATTTTGGAGCCCAGAAAAATAAAGTCTGACACCGTTTCCACTGTTTCCCTATCTATTTCCCATGAAGTGATGGGACCGGATGCCATGATCTTCCTTTTCTGAATGTTGAGCTTTAAGCCAACTTTTTCACTCTCCACTTTCACTTTCATCAAGAGGCTTTTTAATTCCTCTTTACTTTCTGCCATAAGGGTGGTATCATCTGCATATCTGAGGTTATTGATATTTCTCCTGGCAATCTTGATTCCAGCTTGTGTTTCTTCCAGTCCAGTGTTTATCATGATGTATTCTGCATATAAGTTAAATAAACAGGGTGACAATATACAGCCTTGACGTACTCCTTTTCCTATTTGGAACCAGTCTGTTGTTCCATGTCCAGTTCTAACTGTTGCTTCCTGACCTGCATACCCATTTCTCAAGAGGCAGGTCAGGTGGTCTGGTATTCCCAATCTCTTTCAGAATTGACCTAAAGAGACAGCCTGGTATCTGGATCACATCAGAGATGCACAGCTGGCAAAGGTGCTCCATCCTTTGTGGGTTTTAAGTTAAAAAGTGCTCCTCCTCTTAAGCACTAGCATGAAGTCCTTCATGATTATCAACAGTCTATAGTAAATACTGAATACTTTCCAAACTTGTAAGCATACAAATAGGACTGAGGGAAGCTTTGGGAAGAAGGAAAAACTGAAGAACATGGTTGGTTCTACCAGAAGGCCTCGATCAGTGGGGCAGGAAATGTCTCTATCATCTCTTCCTTTCTACTATTCAAGCTACAAACATAATCCAAGTCCTTCAACCTCATGCCTTTCTTGCCAGTCACTGTGTCATTCAAGTTCAAAATCTTCTGGTTTCCTAATACTGCCTGTAAGAGAAAGTAAGAACTCCCCAGTAGGCTACATAGTGCCCTCCAAGAATGCACTGAGAGTGAGCTCACGTGACCACACAAGGCCATGACCTGCCCCAGACTGCCTTCCAGTTCCACCCTCCTCTGCTCCTGCACACCTCTGGCATTTAACACATGCTCCCCTGCACTATACATAATACACCAGGAAGCACACTTTGAAATTAGTTAAATCTGGAAGCACTACTTGCCTGGGTTAAGGTATGTCTTCCCTGCCTCTCTAATCCCTTCTTCATTTCTGTCCCCCGAGTGATCTTTCTAGAATGCAGATCTGATCCACGGCACTCACCTAAGTGCTTAAAGTTCTTCCACAGTTAATCACCCAGTACATATAAAAATCCAAACTCCTCAGCGATCTCACACCCACCTCCGTTTCCAGTCGTGCTTTCTCACCACGCCCCGCCCTCTACTCACGATGCTGCGGTACCACTAAACCTGACTCGGTGCCCGGCCCTGCTGTCCCCTCCCTCTCACCTCCCACCTTGCTCATGTTGCTCCTTCTGCCCAGAGGCTCTTTCCCTTCTTTTCTTGGCTGATTAACCTCTGGTCATTTTTTCCACACCAGCTGAAATGCCACTGCTCTGGGGAGCCTCTCTTGATCTCTTGCCCCCCCTTTTCTGTGCTCACAGAGAGCTCTGTGAGTCTCTGTATCACAGCAGTTGTTACATCTGCTTATTTCACTAACTCTTCCACTGGACTATAAGCAGCCTGATAGCAGGGCCTAAGTCTTCATTATCCTTCACAGCTAAGACAGTGCTGTGATAAATGCTCAGTGCATACTTGATGAATGGATACATAAATAAACAGGATTCTCCCGCCATACACACAGCCTGGCCTAACAAATACCTTTATTACTTCTTTAAGCCGACGACACTGTGACTCAAGTGTCTCACTGACTTGTCTCAGTAACAACTGTGTGGTAGAGACAGGATAAAAAGGCAGCTCTTCAGAGTCTCAGACCAACGTCCAGAACTCTCCTCCCACTCTACATTCATATTTCCAACTGCCTAATTAACACCACCACTTAGATGTTTACACAGGCATCTCAAACTTAGCATAGACAAACACAAGTTTTCTGTATTTCCTTCTCCTCTCCCCGACAAAAATTTCTCCTAGTCTGTCCTGTCAGTACACAGTAACATCAGCCATGGTGTCACCAACTACTCAAGTGAAAGCAAAACAAACTCAAAAAACCTGAAAGTCAAGCTTGATTATTTTCATTCCATTACGTCCCATATCCAATCCACCAGCAAGTCCTGTAGGCTCTACTTTAAAGCATTCTAATTTCATCTCACCATCTCTGCCACCCTACTCACACTCCCCCTCGCCCCCAACTCTAAAACTATCATTTCTCACTCAGCCTCTTAACTGCCCTCCTCGAGTGCTCCCCTACAATCCATTCTCCTCAAAGCAGCCAGAAAGATCTTTTTGAAAAATGCAAATCAGCTCGCCTCACTCCTATTTTAAAAACCATCCAAAATCTTCATTGTACTCTCAATAAAATTCAACACATTCAGCAGCATCTACAGGGCCTTACATATGTGACTCTGCCAAACTCCATGATTTCATATGGTGCTATTTTCCTTTTGCTCACTGTAACTCAGCCCCACTGGTCTTCTTCTTTGGTCCCAAGACATGCGTAACCCGTTGCCACCGATTTGTAGTTGCTTCTCCCTCGACTTGACACAGTATGCTTCCAAATCTTCAGGCTGCTAATTCTTCTTCACTCAGGTCTCAGTTTAAATATCACCTCCTCAGAGGCATTCCATAAACCTCCCCATTGAAAGTAGCATCTCTCGTTGAGTCATTCTCCATCCTTTTCTCAGCGTACTTAACACCATTTGAAGTTATCCTGCTAGTTACTTACTCATTATCTGTGTTTCCCCTATTAGAAAGTAAACTTCACAAGAGCAAGGACCTTCATTGTCTTGTTCACTGCTGAATTACTGGGACCTAGAAAAATTCCTGACATTCTGAAGTTGCAAGTATTTGAATCAGAATGAATAAATAATATAGATTATATATTTAATAAACGCTTGATGAATGTGTGAGTGAATGAATTAAGGAATGGAATGGAAAAAGCAAAAAATAATAAGTGCACTGTATTTAATATTTTTATGGCTGCTCACTTTTCTCCACCCTGCTTTTGGTTTTGCTCAGATCCCCACAATCTCTTGGACTACTGTGGTACTCCCAACTAATTTCTTCTCCTTTGCCCAAGCTGATCCTTCCAAAAATAACTTCCACCCTTCTACCAGATTTGATCATTCTGAGTCATATATCTGAGTGTGTTGTAAGTTCAAGCCTCTTAGCATGTTGTTAAAAAGGCCTTGCCGACCTTATAACTCATTGCCATCCCCCTACATTTAATCTATATTCCACTAATACAGGAAATCTTACAGTTCCCAGAATATTCTATGTGGAATAGAATAGAATATTCTAACGCTTCTAAGCCTTTGCATATCTTTTCATTTTGCTGGACTACTCTTCCCTTTCTCACAGACTATCTACTGAACTCAATCCTCAAGAATCATCTCAAGCATCCTCTGTTAAGTTTTTAATGATTCCCTCAAGCAGTTAGTCACTCTCTCCTTTGTCACCACAGTACGTAACACACACTTGCACTACACTGCAATCATTTGTTTCCATGTCCGTCTTCCTCTGTGTGACCATTAGCCCCGTGAAAGCAGGAGTTATGTCTTCATGTTTGTGTCCCCAGCACTGTATCTGGCGTATTGAAGCACTCAATAAATGCTGACTGAAGGAATGAGTGGATGTCTTAATTCCTCAACCTGGCATTTGAAGTCAACCTCATACTGGCTCCAACCTATGTTTCTCCATTTAGTACTTAGTCCTCTCTTACTAAGAGAAGGCAATGGCAACCCACTCCAGTGATCTTGCCTGGAGAATCCCAGGGATGGGGGAGCCTGGTAGGCTGCCGTCTATGGGGTCGCACACAGTCAGACACGACTGAAGAGACTTAGCAGTAGCAGTAGCAGCCTCTCTTACTTGCTGATCCCCGATCACATTTACTTTCTCATATTTACTTAGGACCTTTATTTCTAACGCTCTCTCTCAGTTCAGTTCAGTTTCTCAGTCATGTCCGACTCTTTGCGACCCCATGAACCGCAGCACACCAGGCCTCCCTGTCCATCACCAACTCCTGGAGTTTACTCAAACTCATGGTCATCAAGTTGGTGATGCCATCCAACCATCTCATCCTCTGTCATCCCCTTCTTCTCCTGCCCTCAATCTTTCCCAGCATCAGGGTCTTTTCCAATGAGTCAGCTCTTTGCATCAGGTGGCCAAAGTATTGGAGTTTCAGCTTCAACATCAGTCCTTCCAATGAACACCCAGGACTGATCTCCTTTAGGATGGACTGGTTGGATCTCTTTGCAGTCCAAGGGACTCTCAAGAGTCCTCTCCAACACCACAGTTCAAAATCATCAATTCTTAGGCACTCAGCTTTCTTATAGTCCAACTCTCACATCCATACATGACCACAGGAAAAACCATAGCCTTGACTAGACGGACCTTTGTTGGCAAAGTAATGTCTCTGCTTTTTAATATGCTGTCTAGGTTGGTCATAACTTTCCTTCCAAGGAGTAAGCATCTTTTAATTTCATGGCTGCAATCACCATCTGCAGTGATTTTGGAGCCCAGAAAAATAAAGTCAGCCACTGTTTCCCCATCTATTTGCCATGAAGTGATGGGGCTGGATGCCACGATCTTAATTTTCTGAATGTTGAGCTTTAAGCCTCTCATTAATGTTTTAATTAAATTAAATTAAATTAAGCTTTAATGCTCTAGTGAAACTTAAATCATCCATTAAGGTCCAGCTCAAGCGTCTCCTTCTCCATGAAGTCTTCCCTAACCATTTTGATAAGAAGAGATTTACTTCCCCTACAGCACTTTGTTTTTTCTACTGATGAGGTATTTAGAATGTCTGATTTTATAATTACAGCCTTCCCAATTGAACTACACGTGCTACTTTTCTAACTGAATGATGAAAGCTCTTTGAAGGCATGAAATACGAATTAGTATATTTCTTCTCAACTTAAGTACCTAACACAGTGCATTGCACAAAGCAAGCAGGTATCACTAAATGTTTTATTAGTGGAGAAAAATATGTTTAATAGTATGCTTAGAGATAATAAGCCTCCAGTCCTTCACATATATGTGCTTTTACCTTGGTATAAATTAGTCTCCTGATCATATGATAAACATTATTCTTGCTTTAAGAATGAGCCCAACGTCATATCCTCTCTGAAGTCTTCCCTAACTCTCCCAAATACACTTTCACACTTTGCCATGTACCTGTGGTACCTGTACATGACTTCACTTATCACACTACACTGGTCATTATCACTTAGGGGGTCCCTCTCCCTACTAGACCATGAACTCTTGAAGCACAGAGTCTCTTTAAACATTTATGGGGTTCTTTTTTGGTTGTTTTTTCTTTTTGGCCACAACGTGCAGCATGCAGGATCTTAGTTCTTTGACCAAGGATCGAACCCGTGCCCCCTGCAGTGGAAGAGTGGAGTCTTTACCACTGGACTGCCAAGGAAGTCCCTCTTTAATCATTTATGAATTCCCAACACAAAATAAAGTATCTGGCAAAATTAAATGCTCAATAAATATACAGTGAATTTTGAAAACAGTAAATTAATGTTATAGAGTATACCAGCAATAGAGATCATGGCATCCCATGGCTGGGTTCAAATCCCAGTTCTACTTACAAGCTATCCACCCCTGAATAAGTTACTTGGCAATGCCTCAGCTTTTACTCATCTGGAAAGTGAAGACAATAATAGCATTAAAAGAGAATTAAAACAGCTAATGCATGTAAAATGCTTGGTGTAATGCCTGCCATGCAGCATGCACTGAAAAAGTTAGCTATTGTTTGTTATCATTAGAAAGAGAGCTAAAAGACAGGAAGCTTAATGACAGGCTCAGCAAGAGGGTGGGCTCAGTCCTATGGGAAAATGGGGAATAGAACGCCACTGGAGCCGTCCTCAGTAACAGACACACTCAGTTACTGAGAACATCCTACTGGGAAGGGGGAAGGAGGGCAGAGGGAACAGACCACGACAGGGCTATGCTCTCTGCCTCCAGCTTCCCCTTTCCCCACTGGTTCTCCCTAGTTGCTCAGGGCCAAAAGCCCCACGGCCACAACTCAGCATCCTCTTGGGATAGCTGCACTTTAGAGGGAACTAATGAGTTTATGTTTACCGACAGATTTTCCTCTGAGGAGCGGAGAGAAAAATGACTTCAAGAAGGGAAAACACAAAGAAATAAAATAGAGAAGAGGAATGACACTGGGTGGATTATCCTGGGTTGACTTCCACAGAGTAAGCTTTTAGGCCAATAGCCCCAGGTGAACTGAACCTAATTAACCCCAAGTGGAGTGAACCTAAATTCGTCAGAGGATTCTCTAGCAGGGCATGTGCCTCCATCATGGGTCAAAGATGCAAAGAAGTAGGATCTAGGAAAAGAGGACTAAAAAGATGAAGCTACAGAAATAAGAATTCTAGCCCAATCTGAAGAATACTGCAACAGAAGAAATCAAAGAAGGAAGAGGCTGACCAAAGAATGATAAACTCCCTTTCACTGTTACTTAGTCGAGCTAAGTTGTGTTCAACTCTTTTGCGACCCCACAGACTGTAGCCCACCAGGCTCCTCTGTCCATGGGATTTCCTAGGCAAGAATACTGAAGTGGGTAGCCATTTCCTCCTCCAGATGATCTTCTCCACACAGGTCTCCTGCATTGGCAGGTGGATTCTTTGTGTTTAAACACAGACTAGGTGACCACTTGCGGGGCGTGTTTGACATGGGTAAATGGATTAGATTTAAGATCCTTCAATAAGCATTTGAATATCTACGATAACTATTGTGAAAGATTAGGTGCTGGGAACACAGAGGTGAAAAATAATATGGTCTGTCCCCTCAGTAAGTTCACTGCTCACTGGGGGAAACAAACAATGCAACACAGTAAGTGCTGGCAGACGTCTGCCCAGGGCACTGTGGGCAAAAATCAGGTCCTCAAGATTCTGTGCTTATGACTCACTGCTGAGCAGTAATATGGCATTAATTAAAATTGGAAAAGCAGTTTATAAGCAAATAGTACTGTCAGGAGCTATTGTATTACTGCCCGGCCAGAACAGACAGTATGTCAGTTAATCTTTGCAATTTAGTCAACACTTCCTTAAACCTGAGTAGAATCCACATCTACAAACATTCTCATTTATTCAACAAATATAATCAATGTCTGCTATTGCCAAGCACTGGGTAAGGCAGAGGAATGCAGAGATGAGAAAGACAGTTCCTGCATTCAAAAAATTAGAACATTCCTCTTCATCTTTTCTTATTCTCTCTCCAACCTTCCCTTATTGACCAGCATGTGTATGTGCTCATCATGCCTGATTATTTGTGACCCATGGACCCGCCAGGCTCCTCTGTCCATGGAATCTTCCAGGCAAGAATACTGGAGTGGGTTGCCATTTCCTGCTCCAGGGGATCTTCCAGACCCAGGGATCAAACCCATATCTCTTGCATCTTCCGCATCTCCCTCACGGGCAGGCAGATTCTTTACCATTGTACTGCCTGGGAAGCTCTTTATTGACCAGAGGACACTTTAAATTCCTTCTGGAAGTAGATGAGTTATTAAGTAACAGGTTAATTGCAAAAGGAAAGAGTGAGCTGGTGGGGGGGGGGGGGGGGGGGCAGTGGGAGGTTTGTAATGGGAAACCAAATGGGAAAAACTGTAGACATGTAGACAGGGTGTCTGCCGGAGTATGAGACTCTGACTGCACAGAAAGTCAAAGGTTACGGTATTGGAGGTTATATGGAGGCCTTTTTGTCTACAACTTTCCTATCACCATTTTTTCTACTCTTATCCTAAGATTATGAGCACAGATTATTAATAATAATTACACCTTCATTCGGTCATTCTCTACCATTTACCAAGTACCCAACAGGAATTACAGGACTCTCAAAGCAAAGTAAAATACTTTCAAAGCTGCAGGAGACCTCTAGAAGTCATGTGGTCCAAACCTATCATTTCAAAGATGAAGAATTAAGGTGTGGAATCTCTCATAAGCTCTTATCTTCAACCATTTATTGAGTCATACTCTATGCCAGGCACCAAGGATATAAGGATGCATAGGAAAACAGCAACTGACTTAATTTTCTTGGGCTTCAAAATCACTGCAGATGGTGACTGCAGCCATGAAATCAAAAGATGCTTGCTCTTTGGAAGAAAAGCTATGACAAAGCTAGACAGTATACTAAAAAGCAGAGACATCACTTTGCCAACAAAGGTCCATATAGTCAAAACTATGGTTTTTCCAGTAGTCATGTATGGATGTGAAAGTTGAACCATTAAGAAGGCTGGGCACCAAAGAATTGACGCTTTTGAACTGTGGTGCTAGAGAAAACTCTTGAGAGTCTCTTGTACGGCAAGAAGATCAGTCAATCCTAAAGGAAATCAACTCTGAATATACACTGCAAGGACTGATGCTGAAGTTCCAAATACTTAAGCCACCTGATGCCAAGAGCCGACTCATTGGAAAAGGCTCTAATGCTGGGAAAGATTGAAGGCAAGAGGAGAAGCAGACAACAGAAGAGGAGATGGTTGGATGGCATCACCAACTCAATGGAGATGAGTCTGAGCAAACTCCAGGAGATGGTGAAGAACGGGGGAAGCCTGGAGTGCCGCAGACCATGGAATTGCAGAGTCGGACACAAAAAAGCAAAAAGCACTTTCAAAGAGAACTCAGTCTCAAAGAGTGTGATCACAAGTCAAATCATCTAGGTAAATGAAGTCCCACACTTACACAGTAGAAATGTCCAGCATAGGACAGCATGGGAAGTTATAGTACTCTTACTGCCCACAGTGGTTAAGAGCACAGATGCTGGAGTCATCTTGGATTTGAACCCTACCTCTGTCACTTACCATCTGTCCAAATTAGGCAAGTTACTTAAATCTCTGTGTCTCAGTTTCCACATCTGTAGAATGGATATAGCCATAATAATATCTATCTTGTAAAGTTGTGGTATGAAATTAGATAATGCATAGAAAACACTTGGCACAGGAACTGGCACATAGTAAGTACTGTATCATTTTGCCTTCAGCACTCTCCCGCTGAGCCCTGGCCTTAGAATCCTTCTGGACACAGTCTTCTAAGCATCTATTATCATCTGGCTGTCTCTGAGATAAAACAAAATCTGCTATTCTTAGTCTAAAACCTAGGTCTATCATTTATAACTAGTTTTTTTTTTTTGCACACTACATTACGCTACTACTCATTTTAAAATGATTAGTCTTTAAAAAGTCTTTAAAAAAAAATCTGAAGATACACGGTCAGATGGCCAAGATTAAACTTCAGTCACACATGCCTCAATCCTTCAACAAGCTCTTGACTTTCCCTAGAGAAGAAAATCCCTGGAAACAAGGAGCATTTATCAAATGTCTACAGGGAGAAACCCATGGGAGGGAAAACAAAAAACAAAACAAACAGTCCAAGATTGCTACTTTGAAAAAGCAACAGATGGGAATACCTACAGTCTGCCTGAGAAAAGAAGATATGATACAGATTGCCACTTCCTCCTTGATGTACCTATGGCACCTACTCCACTGACACAGCACCTGTGACACAAATTTGTACTTATCACTCTCCACCCAGGCTAGTCTGTGACCTCCTTGAAGGCAGTTATCACACATTATCCATCATGATATGATCAAGCATAGCACAGTACCTGGAACAATTAATCGAAAAGTTTGATGAATTGATAAATGAACACAGAGAAAAACCATGAAAGACAAGGAAAAAAGGTATTAGTGTAGATCAGACTAGTTCTATAAGACAAGAGCACCTTGGGCTTGGACCTTAAATACACATAGGATTTGGAAAGACATAGGGAGAAAGGGAAGGTACTCCAGGCAGACAGGACAGCACAAACAAAGGCCTGGCAGGAATCAGAAACATGGTTCACTGGACCTGAGAGCTTTAGTCACAATTTAGTTCAACAGTTCAATTCTCATAGGGATGCTGTAAACATTCAATTTAAAAAAAAAAAGCACATACTACTAAGGAGAGGAGTGTATTACCACTATTCAAAAATAATAATTGTTGAACACTGTTTGGTGCCTGCTTTATGCCAGGCCCCACACCGAGTGAAGGGACTGTGACCATGAGCAAGATAGACCTGGACTCAGCTCTTGGGCAGCCAACAGTCTAGTGGGGAAGACACAAACAGTTAAAATAATGCTTGGTAGAGGTGGGCTAGAGGAAGTACAGGGAGGCTGAAGGAACATAAAATAGGGTCACCCAATCAGTGGACAGTAAGAGAAAGCTCCCTGGCTTTTAAAGTGTGGTTTGAGACACTTAACGGGTTCTGAGTCCCTTCAAAGTCTACGAGTCTTCAAAGTGAGATTTTTTTTTTAAATAAAGGGTTTCATGACTAAGGTTTAAAAACCACCAATCTAATCCAATCTTTTCTCTTAACAAGAATAAATCAGGGCCCAGAAGAGGTAAATGACACACTAAAGGCAACAATAAGTTAGCTGTAGGCTGCTTTGAACTTGAGCTGGAAGCTACTCACTGATCTGCATGATATCATATCATTTTGGCAGATGAACAACTACTGGGAGCAGACACATCCAGAATTCACAGGAACTATCCAGGCAGGCAGGCTGGATTAGTTGGATGCTGAAGTGCTTTTTTAGCTTAGGTCCCAAGCCAGGTCTCCATGCCAAGATGGTGCCTCCAATTCCTCTAATGGCTGGCCCACTACCCCTTCACGAAGGAACTCACAGGCTCCAGGAGTAAGTCAGCTTCCAGGCCTCCAAGCTGGTACCCATGCTTTATCCTCCCCAACACGCTCAAGCACCCTATGGTGTTTAGCAAGTGAAAGAACTTAGCCAGTCATCACAGCCTGTGTAATACCTAGCCTGAGCTGGCTAGACCCAGAGCTCATCTCCCTAACTGCCACTGGGCCGGTCACTCCCCATGACCAGGGAGGGGCTCAGCAGAATCACATTATTGGTAAACTAAAGGATCTGTATAGAAAAACCAATATTCTTTTAGTTACCCCCACTCTGAACCTCTCAGGAATGAAATGCTGCTTTACAGATTTGTGATGGGTCCTTTGTACATTAAGAAAGGGGTAGTTTACTTTGCTAAGATGAGCCTGGCTTGAGAATGGAACCTAGGTGCTCAGCATAACACGGTGGTGTAAAACTTAGTTCTGCACAGCAGAGGCAGACTCCAGTTGGAATCTGCACTTCCCCATCATGAACTGTTGGAATCCTAGGAATGCCACTTAGCCTCTCTTGCCTCAGTCTCCTCATTTACAAAATGCAGTAAACACCAACTAATTCACAGGGTTGCTGTTAATAATAAATGAGATAATGCAGGCTTTAAACAGGAGCTGGTTTATGATAAGGGCTCAATAAACAGTGGTCTTTACTAGTAGCTCTTTTCCTAAGCCCTCTTTTCTATTCAGGAGAAGCAGTAAGTGAAACCTAAACTACCTTAACTACTATAGATATTATACAGAGTGAAGTAAGCCAGAAAGAACAACACCAATACAGTATACTAACGCATATATATGGAATTTAGAAAGATGGTAACAATAACCCTGTGTACGAGACAGCAAAAGAGACACTGATGTATAGAACAGTCTTATGGACTCTGTGGGAGAGGGAGAGGGTGGGGAGATTTGGGAGAATGGCACTGAAACATGTAAAATATCATGTATGAAACGAGTTGCCAGTCCAGGTTCGATGCATGATACTGGATGCTTGGGGCTGGTGCACAGGGATGACCCAGAGGGATGGAATGGGGAGGGAGGAGGGAGGAGGGTTCAGGATGGGGAACACATGTATACCTGTGGCGGATTCATTTTGATATTTGGCAAAACTAATACAATTATGTACAGTTAAAAAAAAAAAAAAGAACCATGGGATTCAAGGAAAAAAAAAAAAACTACTATAGAAAGTAATAATGAAAAAGAAAAAAGGAAAGGAAAAGAATATGAATAAACTAATGGCTGCTATTCCAGACTACTTATGCTAAGGACATCTGATACTGGAAAACAGATCAGATATCCTAAAGAAATCAGAGCATGCAGTCTTTCCAAAGAAGTGGCATCTTAGCTAGGTTATCCATTACTTTTTTATAATCTGAGCTTCACAGTAGTTTCTCTACCAAGTAGAAAGTGTTAAAGGAGAGCAACTCTGATACTACATGCTTCTTTGTAAACCTAACCTTTCATTTTTCAGCTTCAACACATCTCCATCATAAAGACTTCAATGACTCTCAGCAGATTTGAGTGCTTGTCTCTAGCGCCCCACTGAATCTGTTACACCCTTCCATTATAAAAAGTATCTAGTATTGCAGCGGGCCATTTGCATGTCTTTTCTCTACATTACAAATTGGTAAAGATCCTGTCTTACTCATCTTTGAATTCCCAGTGCGTAATACATGGAAGATTCCCATAATTACAAATTAAAGGATGGATTTCACCTTCTGTTTCACTAGTTAAGGATGCTAAAAAACAGCTGGGGAAGCTTTAGTAGAAACTCACTCACAAACTAAGGTCAGCCAGACCATACCCCTGCCTCTCCCCCTCCTTATTTGAGCTTGAAGGGAAAACTGTTCCTGCTTCCCAGAGTTACTTTCTTAAACACACAAGGAAAAGGACAGAACCAGTCCACACAGAATTTCCAGACAGCAGATTATATTATTTCTTAGTAAATGAAACAAGGAACAGAAGTTTCTGGGATGAATGCTAGTGCTTCATATAAAGTTGACTTCTAGGCATGACACTCTGGAAGTATAATTATGATACTAGAAGCACTTAGGTTTTTAAAACAATAAGGAAGATAAGCAAAAATCAAAAATACCTAACTTCAAAACTTTATTTTCTCCTTTGCCAAAACGTTTGCTCTTTATCTCAATGAACCCTGGTATATGTAACTGATATCAGCTCCCCCCACCCCGCCCCCGCTCAAAGGAGGCCATGATTAACAAAGCATGTATAATAACCTAAACACATTATTTACTTTTACAAGGCACTTTCAAATACATCTCACTGAACTACAGGAAAGCATAATCACAGAAACTTAAAGCTGAAAGGGGCTTGGAAGTCATTTCCACAATTACCCCACTTCACCAACCAAGTGGTATCCAAACATTCCTAGTCTTTAGTGACTGAAAGATATGGGTCTAAAACGGTTCTTTAAAAATCTCTCCCTGCTCTGACCACTTGTCAGTTTCTCAGTCTCCTCTCCCCATCTTAATGTTCCCAATCAGGTAAACCCAAACCTCCAAGTCATCCCACCAACAAACAACAAGCTTTGCTTCTCAAGTCCACTTCTACTCCTTTTCTCTGGGCCTCATCCCCAATCCCCACCCAGCCAAGGCCTCTAAGAAGCTGATCCCTCAGAGATCCCACTGGTTCCATCCCTGACAATCAAACCCCTTTCTCCTATTCCTCCCTGCTGTCCATATGCTGTCATGGGCAAGACCACTGGCACCCCTAGCCATGAATGTACCTTTGGCCTGGGAATCTTTTCCCTTTCCTTTCTCACCTTCTCTCTCTGCTTCTCAGCGCTGTCCCTTCATTCCCTTCAAACTCAATGTCTCCTTCCTCCTAGTGATTTCCTTCAAGGACCACTGGTCACTGAATACACCCGTTGTTAAATGCCTGTTACGTAGGTAAAAGAGACATACACCCTCAACAGCTCACTCTCAAAAAACTCGTAAGTCTAATAGGAAAGAGGGAAAGGGTGAAAGAGAGGTAATCGCTGATTCGTTAAGACTCGACTCCTCTGAGAAGCCTTCCCTACCCCAAACTGAACTGGTCCCCTCTTCTCGGTGCCACCGTCATACCTCCGATGAAAAGACTTCTTGTGCGTATCCTACCACCATACCTTGGGTTCTTCTATGGGAAGGTCCCTAGCACCTACCCCTGAGCTTCGCTCAAAGGTGATACTGAAACGTTTAAGTGAGTGAATGGATAAATTTCGCTATACAATCGTTCATTCACCCATTCGTTCTATCATTCGTTGACCAAAACTCTATCGAGCCCACATTACGTACAAAGTTCTAGAACTTAAAGCGCTCTAACATAAAAAATAACTCAAACCTGTAATACTAGTAGATAAACACTCTTCCCTGGTCCGCGTCCCCCGCCCCGACTCCTAACCCAGACGGTCCTTTCCTTTCCCTCAGTGAAAACCCGGCTTTCCCTCACAGACGTCTACGCCCCTCTAACGCAAACCACCTGGCAGCCCTTCAGTCCTCCCCAGGACCCTTAGCTAATAATCCTAAATCTTAACACCCCTACCTCTCTGGCTTCTCTCTCTGTCCCCCACCCTCCACCCTTGAGGTTGCTGCAAATCTTCTACCCCATGACTGCCTCAGAGTCCCCGAGTCCTGGGTACCTCAGATTTCCCTCTCCGCGCACCCGCTCCCCAGTTGGCTCCTTCCCTCTAAAGATCTCGTCTCTCCTAGGACCCCTACTCCCGATACCTCCCCTCCCTTCCCTTCAGTTTCAGGCTGAATCTTTCTTCTCCTCAACTCTCAACTCTTCTCACCTCATCCAGCTCCCGTTCCCCGGCAGCACCGGCTCCAACCTCCACCTCCACCACTGCCGCCATCTTCACGGCTCTCCCCCTCCCCACAGGCCCCGCGCGAGCCAGCTGCTTCCGCCGCTCAACTGCTGCTAGCCAATCGGCTGTACAAGCTTCGGCAGAGGGGGCGGGACACCAAGACAGGCAGAGACCCGAAGGCAACTAAGAGACCGTCTGCCTGCTACCCACTTAAAGGTTAAGGAGGGGTGGATTCCGTGTACTTGTAAACTTCGGCGGCGGAGGAGGGATCTTGGGAAATGAGAAATTAGCCTTGTATTATTTTCAGTACAAATATGTCACCAATTTGCCCCTGTGTAGAACCAAAGAGAAGGGCACCTAAGCTGTCTACTTTGCGACGCTCCCTCAATGGGCAACTCGAGGGAAGCGAGGAGACTACGGGACTACATTTCCCAGAATGCATAGAAACTGACCCGGAAGTTTAAAGTCCGCTTTCTCAAGGAGATTTGCAATGCGTGAAATAAACGTAAACCACCCGAATGTATTTTTCTGTCTATAGCACGTGTCTTCTTACCTTAGTGCGAGTCATTTTCCGGAAACAGCGGCTTCTTGAGGCCCCAGAACCTGTTCCCGGGCTTCGGGAGGCGGAAGAGTGGTGCTTCGAGTCAGAAGGCGGAGGTTAGAGAGCCAAATTGGCGGGAGAATTTTTTTTTGGGGGGGGGGGGGGTGGTCCAAGATCTAAGGCAGCGGTGGCACTTCGAGGTCCATTATCCCGGGTGAGGGTCATTCGGGTTTTCGATGGAGAGGAGAATGGACAAAAGGGAGGAAGGGTGGCCATAAAGGAAGTGGACAGAATAGCGCATTCCGAGAAGCGGTGGAAGTAGCGGCTTAGACTCAGGAATCTGAGAGCTGAAGAGTCTTGCGGGACTTACACCGCCCCCAAACTACTTCTTAAGCTCTCACGCCTCCGGATCCACTTCACACATCTTCGAATTCTTTACTGTGCCCACACACTGCGTCCGCAGCTTCTACCCTTACTCCCGTCCTGCACATCTTACTCACTATGCTGCACCCCAGCTTACAGTTTTCCTATCTCATTTCCAGCACCCTGTTTTTTTTGTACTTTGTACATCTGAACCCTACACCTCGCAACCCTGTGGTCCCTGCTTACACTTCATCCTGCCCCCCCGGAGGTCCCGGCTGAATCCTCAGCATAGATAGGGCTAGGATGTCTTGTGGGCTCACATTATTAGATTGACCGTCAACCCTATTTGGGACCATCTACATTTATTTAAAATGGGAATTATATTTATTATGTGAAACTGGGTACAAAGAATATTATAAACACCGTATACTCACCACCCCCAATTGACGATTGACATCATAATCTATTTGCATACTCATTTTTAAGAAAGATAATATGAAACAGAAATGGAATTTATCTGTGTCCTTTACTATCAGATTCATTACCCTTTCATTCTCCCTAGAAGCAAGTCCTATAATTAGCTGTGTATTCTCCCAGTCTGTTGAAAAAAAAAAAAAATAGTGTGTATTCAGTGGGCAGTACAAGTATTGTTTCATTTCCTTTTGTAAAGAAACTAAATGCTATTTTTCTATATATAGTTATTTTTTTATATAACTTATTCTTTCACTGTTTTGGGGGGAGGCAGTGTATCCTCCATGTTTGCATCTAATTTATTCCTTTTAACTGTTATATAGTATTCCATATGATATAGAAAATTTCATTCATCCATTCCTCAACTAGTGGACATTAGAGTTTTATGCTTTTTGCTATTAGAAACATTACATGTATCTTTTTATGCACAGGAGCTAGAGCTGCACTGTTTAAGTAAACCAGGACACGTGGCTATTCTTGAAATGTAGCTAGTCAGAATTAAGATGTGCTGGAAGTGTTTATGAGAGAGCCCATTTCCCCATATTATTGCCACTCCTTCATATTGTAGACTTTTCTATTTTTTCCAGTCTTAGAGGAACAGGTATTTGCACTTTCCTTATTATCAGTGAGGCTGAGCACTTTTTTATATGGGGTATTGGTCTTTCAGATTTTATCTTATGCGAACTGTATGTTTGTATTGTCTCCCCAGTTTTATATTGGACTGCTTGCCCTTTTCTTGCCGATTTGTAGTATTTAAAATTTAAAAACAATAGCAGTTTGTGGCCCATTATTGGTTGATGAGTTTGTGTTTGCCAGAAACTTCTGAGCAATTCTGATTGAATTATATTGACCTAAGAAGTACTCTTTTCAATGAATATTTATTTATGCCTACTGTGTTCCAGCATCTCTCTAAAGTGTGGGAGATGATGAGCATGACAAAAATCCATATCCTCAAAGAGCTCACTGCTCAGTGTGGGTACACACAGAATAAATAAGCTGATGCCAAAAACCAAGAACAACAGCATATGCAAGGGCAGTGAGGTCAGAAAGCACTTAATCCTGTGAGAACAAGCAATTTGATAGATAGTGATCTTCATAAAAAATACTGTATATGTCTTATTCACCACTGTGTAACCTGGTCCAATGTCTGGTACCTCCTAGACACCCCCCTCCTCAAAATATTAGCTAAATAAAATATCTAAGATTGACAGCTTCAGGGTCCCCAAGCCTGGAGTGTAGTGTTGGGACTGGTTCAGTCAGATGTGTATGTTAGTTATGAGAGATGGTGGAGTTTTTCCATCAAATCACAGGTGTATACTGGGAGTTTCTCCAAAACAGAGACCCTATCTATGTTATTTATTTTTCTGTCTCCAGTATCTAGCAGAGAGTAAGAAAAATTGTTGAATGTTCAGTGAGTTCCTAGAATGAGAATAATCGGCTTTAGTTAATCTAAAGGCCTGGGAGGTGACTCAGGACTCACCCTGACCTCTTCTTTCTTTGAAGCCTTGGTACCATCTTGAATGCAACCTGTGACCTTTGGAAGGGTATTCATTAGACTTTGGTTACTGCTGGCACAGCAGCTACCTCACTCTGAGCATTCCATGATGGCTGACCATTTGGAGCCTGATTTTTATGGTCATTCATTCAGCGGACACTGGTTAATCTGAAACTATGTTTCTCCCTCTTAATGAGGATACAGAAATAAATCAAACATGAAGCCTGTCTTCCAAGAGCTTACAGTTGGTCAAGGGACAAAAGACATATGCAGATTATTGTAATATAGAATTGAGAGGAGGGAGCTATCACTTTGAGTGCTGAGCAGAGTGGAGGTGACATTTGGCCATCAAATATGCATTAAATTTGTCAGTGGAAGAAGGAAAGAGCATTCCAAGCAGAGACAATGGCATGAACAAAGTCTCAGAGGTGGGAAAAAGGTTTTTTGGTGGGAAGGACACAAGACTATTATGACAAGTATATCGAGGTCATGGACTCATTTCAGGGACCACGTGAGTGAAGAAACGTGAGTGAAAGGGCAGGAAAATATTTGAAGAGAGATCCCATCTAAAGACATTCCGACAACTTTAAAATACCTCTCTCTGTCCAAGGAATTGTTGAAGCTAGGTGATGCATGAGAGTTCATTATACTAATATATGTGTGTGTGTGTTCACATATATTTAAATTTTTCCATAAAAAGTTTAGCAAAAGACAAAACACAAATTCCCACATAAACTTTTAAGATTAAATAAATAAAGTAATTATGGTAAAACATCCCCTGCTGAAAGGAATAGTAGGAGATAAACCAGGAAATGGACAGATCTATGTTGTAGATGCTTTGAGGGGTCAAACTGAATTAAAGTTTATTTAGTCCTACCATATAGCAAGGGATTTGCGTATGTCAGCAAGCCCTTGAAGATCTCTAGTAGAGAAGTAACTTAATCTAAGAAGATTCGTTTTATGGGAAGGAAAAAAAACAAGAATCTTGTATTCCTTATTTAGTTGAATGTTTGTTGCACCTCTTTACTATGTGCTAGGTAGAATCTAGGGTTATAAAGATGGATAATTTAAGGCATAGTTCATGCCTTGAGGGCTCACCTTCATATAAATACAACATCTACGTGTTTACATATATATAAAATATATATAGTACAATAATTCTATTTATTATATGTATATATATATGTTTGTACTTGCTGCTCTATTGCATTCCAGTTGTTTTACTTTTGTTGGAATTTCATCAGCGACTCTAGATCTGCTCCCACCACCCCACCAACACCATCATGGTCATCAGAAATAGTGACTCATGTACTGATGTAAATAACTTCTGTTACCAGAAAAACATTCAAGGCTTGTTTATTTTCCTTTTGTTCTCTTCTTCAGTAGTAACATGATGATTCCTTCTCTTCTGGAAGTGGATGGGACCAAAATATAGGCACCAAAGTGGTGACAGAAGAAATCTCAGGAGAAAGCATTTTGCCTTGTGCTTAGGACAACTGCTGGGCCCACCATGGCTCCAGTGAGGATTAGCCACGTGGTGTCATTCTCCTCTCAGGTATGTTAATTAGCAGGCATGGTTTTTTTTCCTGGTGATTGAAAAGAGTGAAAGAAAAAAAAGGAGACTGGACACCAGTGAAGCAACCTAGCAGCAGCAGTAGCTCCAACTTTCAGGAAACTCCCAATTCAAAAGAAGAGCCATTGTCCCTTCTTTAGGAGTTCAGAGTCAAAGGCAGGAAATACAGCTCTTGCCTTCAGGTTGCTCTCAGAGCAATGCAGGATACATGAAAGCGGGCCTCAAAGGTAAAGAAGGAAGCAACCTCAGGATTCCACCCTTCTCTGGAGGCAGCTGGCAAAGCTATAGGCCCAGAGTCTATACCAGGGTCCCCAGAAGGGCAATGTAGTCACACTGTCGTTGAGATCAGGCTAGGGCACTCAAGGTCATCCCTGACCTGTAAGGATAACACTGCTGCCATCAAAGGGGATCTCAGCATCCCTCCTATGAATCCACTTCCAGGAAATCGCAGTTATCCCAGTTAGTGCTAGATGCTGGGCCCTGTCCTCCACTGTCATCTCTCTATCCATTTCCTGCTCCTCCCCACACTTCCCTTTCTGTTACTCTAGTCTTTCTCAAGGGGTGCCATTGGTGTTTTGTGTAGGAGAAGTCTTCGTTTTTATAGCGATATCCTATGCCTTCTAAGATGTTTAGTCCATGGCCTCCAGACCCTAGTGACAACAATGCTTCCTAGTCACTATGACAGTCAAAAATATCCCCACGTTTCAGAAAGCCCCGTAGAAAGTCTTTATGAACTACTATGTCAACTCCAAAGTGAAATAAAATAAAAACTACCGTTATCTTTCTTACCTACATGGTCAGCCTAAATGGTTTTCTTCATGGACTCAGCCTTATGAAGTGCTAGAGGACATTAGCTCTCTTCTAATATTGTGATTTCCAAACTGAACTCCTAGAAACCCTCTTCTGGAAGTTTAAGGGAAGGGCCACAAGTATGTCTCTGGGCTCCTCAACCAGTGCTTTAACCATAGCTCTACTTTTATTTTTGAAAAAATTTTAAATTATTTGATAATGATAAGTAATATTGATGCTATGCTATGCTATGCTAAGTCACTTCAGTCGTGTCCGACTCTGTGTGACCCCATAGACGGCAGCCACCAGGCTCCCCCGTCCCTGAGATTCTCCAGGCAAGAACCCTGGAGTGGGTTGCCATTTCCTTCTCCAGTGCATGAAAGTGATAAGTGAAAGCGAAGTCGCTCAGTCGTGTCCGACTCCTAGTGACCCCATGGACTGCAGCCCACCAGGCTCCTCCATCCATGGGACTCTCCAGGCAAGAGTACTGGAGTGGGGTGCCATTGCCTTCTCCGAGTAATATTGATAATTAGTATCAAAATATTTTTGAAAATATTTATTATTGAAAAAATAAATAATCTTTAGTGTAAGATTTCAGTTAAAAGGAAGGGTTTTATTGCTAAAAAAAAAAAAATAAGATTGAAAACCATGAGTCTAGTCTCCCCCTCCTTAACTTAGAAAGAAATTTAGATCCAGGGAGAAAAAGTAGTTTGTTCAAGGCCTTTCCACCAAAAAACACCTGACTTGGGTCAGAACTGAGAATTTTTATCTCAGTTTTAATATTGTCTTTGAACAAATTACTTTATCTCTAACCATCAGTTGTAAACTTAGAGTAAAAATCTTTGTGTTTTTTATCTCATAGGGTTACTTTAAAGATACATGTCTGTGAGAGCACCTTATAAATGAAATGAAACAGTCATCCCTCCATATGGATGGGTTCCACATCCCCAGATTCAGCCAACCACAGGTCAAAAATATGCAGGCGAAAAAATATTCCAGAAAGTTCCAGAAAGCAAAACATGAATTTGCCACATATTGGCAACTATTTACATAGTGTTCATATTGTATTTATAACTATTTACATAGCATTTACATTGTATTAGTTATTATAAGTAATCTAGAGATGAGTAAAGTACACGATATAAATACATATCCATTTTATATAAGAGACTTGAGCATCCACCGATTTTCATATACAGGGGAGTTCTGGAACCAATCCCCTGTGGATGCCTAGGAAAGACTGTAGTATTATGTGGTGGTTAAGAATTCTGAATTCAGACACCTAGGAGTTCCAACTTTGGTTGGTTATTTGGTCTTGTGGCCTTGGGTAAGTTTCTGAACTTAAGCATCTGTTTGTTCATCTTTTAACTAAGAAGCAATGATAGTAACCACCTAAAGTTGTTATGAGGAGGATTAAATGAGGTAGTAGAAACCAAAGAAGAGATAAGCAATGTCTGTAAATCCCTTAGTACGTGAGAGATGGACTCCTGTCTAAAGCCTTTTCCATTAGGATCCTGGAAAGGTTTAAGAGTGTAGAGATCCCTCATTCATGGACATCCTTTTTTCCCTTGATGAGGTTCCTCATTTTCTCCTCCTCTCTCTGACTTAGGATCCCAAATATCCAGTGGAGAATTTGCTGAACCCAGACAGTCAGAGGGGACCTTGGCTCAGCTGTCCTCAGGACAAGAGTGGGCAACTGAAAGTGGAGCTGCAGCTGGAGAGGGCAGTGCCCATTGGCTACATTGATGTGGGTGAGTGAGTTCTCCAAGGCCTGGGAACCTCTGTGGGGAGCACAGGAGTACCATTCCCTCCCAGGGCTGCAGCAGTGTGTTTGAATGCAGTCTCGCTGAACAGCCTTCCTGGTGCAAGCCCTACCTGGCGTGAAGGGGATATGTGGCCCTTGCCCCTGGGGCAGGCATTTGATATTGCTGAACCCTGTGAATGCCATTCCCTTAGTTACACAGCATACCTGCCTTGCTTTGATCTGAGTGGTCTTGGTGAAGCCTTAGGACATTAACAAACCTAAGTGCCAACAGATAGAACTTGTATATGCCTCTAAATATTAGTGGTATATAGCGGTGGTCCAGTGGTGAAGGCTGTACTTCCACTGCAAGGAGCTTTGATCTCTGGTCGGGGAACTAAGATCCTATAAGCCACACAGCACGGCCAGGAAAAAGGTAAAATTTAATTTAAAATTTTAAAAAAAAAAAAAAAAAATATATATATATATATATATAGGGGGACTTCCCTGACAGTCCAATGGTTAAGACTCTGCGCTTCGCACTTCCACTGTAGGAGGCGTGTGTTTGATCTCTGGTAGGGGAACTAAAATCCCATGTGCTGTGCAGTGCCGTCAGAAGATTAAAAACGGAAAACTGAAAATGCAATTAAAAATAAATATCAGTGGCAGGAGGATGCTTGGGAATGAAGTGTGCAGGTTCATGCAGGAAGGCTCCACAGGAGTTTTGGGTTGAGGAGGCTGGCCTTAGAATTCTCTAGAAATAGAGAACTGACAAAGACTGTCTGTCTCAGCTCTGTCAGGACAGAGAGACGTCAGGCTCCCTAGCAAGGATTTCAGAGAGAGACAGAGTTTAGCACTGCCCACCAGAGCCAGAGGACAGGGAAACTGTGAGTCTCTTGGGTCAGGGAAAGTTTCTGGCTGGGAGGAACACGGTGAGCCTTCATTTAGCGGCTGAGGTCCCATCCCACTTCAGTTACTGGCTCACTGTGTTGCTCGACCTCTCTGGGCCTCTCCTGAGCTCTAGAATGGAGGAATGTCCTCTGCCCACCGATCCCCTTGTGGGCAGTCAGGGGAGCCCGTCATCCCACCTTCACTTTCTCGCAACCTTCTGTCCCCAGGTAACTGTGGTTGTGCTTTCCTGCAAATTGACGTGGGTCGTTCCTCCTGGTCCCTGGACAGACCTTTCGTCACCCTGCTCCCTGCAACCATGCTGATGTCCCTGGCTGATTCAAAGCAGGGAAAAAACCGCTCAGGGGTGCGCATGTTTAAAGATGGTAAGGAGAGGGAGTTCCCTGGTGGTCTGGTAGTTAAGACTCCATGCTCCCAATGCAGGAAGCCTAGGTTTGATTCCCTAGTCAGGGAACTAGATCCATGTTGTAACTAAAAGATTCTGTGAGCCAAATAAATATTAAAAAAAAAAAAAAAAAAAAAAGATGGTGAGGAGGGCAAAAGCAGAAATGAGAGACTGAGAGAGACAGTGGTAATGAAAAAGAGAGACGCTGGACTCTAGAGGGCTGTGCCAGCTGGAAGGTGTGTATTGTGGAGGGAGCCTAAGCAGGGGCTCACTTACATCTGTGGGGGGATAGGGTAATGAGTGAACCACTGTGTGGTGTGTTTGTGTGTGAGTTCTCTGTGATGACAATACCTGATAGAGGTCCTGATACCTCTATCATACCTGATACCTGATAGAGATACTTATGAGCTATGATTTATATTTACACATAACATGTGATTCAGTGAAGCCAGATATAGAACCCACATCTGTGATTAGAGTGTTTGTATAAATGTGTATAGGGCTTCCCCGGTGGCTCAGTGGTAAAGAATCCGCCTGCCAAGCAGGAGATGCTGGTTGGATCCCTGGGTTGGGAAGATTCCCCTGGAGGAGGAAATGGCAACCCATTCTAGTATTCTTCTTGCCTTGGAAACCCCATGGACAGAGGAGCCTGGCAGGCTATAGTCCATGGGGTCACCAAAGAGTCGGACACGACTTAGTGACTAAACGGCAACAGCAGATACACGTGTGTGAGTGTAGGAAAAATACTCCTGTAAGTGCAGGAAGGCTGTGTGATGGTTGTGGTTATGTTGTGTACAGTGTTTCCCGAGTCCTCTTCGCTGCACATCTCTGTGTTCACTGGGCACTGCACAAGAAATGCGTGGTCTGATTCCTCGCCTCTAGGGACTTGCAGTCTAGGAAGGACTCATTCGTCTGTGTCTGAATTGGAGGCATTTGTAATGTTGTGAAGGAGAAGTGACCTGGGATACGAGGTGGGATACGAGATGAGGTATACTTAGATCTGGGAATGGAAGATGAGAAGGGTTGGGAGTACTGGTCTGTGAGCCAGTGAGCAAGCATGTAGAGCAGGTAGTGCCTTGAGGGAGATTGGGGTCTCATGGTCCAGGAAGGGTGGATATAGCTCAGCTGATCCACTGGGCAAGTGGTCACCCCAGACTCCAACCCTCCGGATACCCCCTGTTAAAACGAGACAGTGGTAAGGTCTGTGGAGAGGTATGGACCGAGGATATAGTCATGCTGGGAACAGCATGGCACCAGGACAGAGGAGCGACGGTGGGAAGGCAAGGCGCTGGGTCTGAGAGGGCCCTGACTGGCCTGCGTGGTACTGCCCAATCCTGAGCGCCCGAGCCTGGGGGAGGAAAGGCCTCCGTTCTCCCTTAGGGTGGAATTCACTCTGTAGTCCCAGTCCTTTCTTTCCTCTCTGCAGTACTGACCTTCTCTCCCTTTCTCCCAACCATTCATCCATTTCATTTCTCCCTCATTTCCTTCTTGTTTTCTCCTTGAGCTGACTTCCTGGCCCCAGCCTCAAGTGAGTCATGGGATCGACTTCGCCTGAGCTGCTCCCAACCCTTCACACGTCATCAGCCCTTTGGCCTGGCCTTCCTGCGGGTGTGTTCCTCTCTGGACTCCTTAGATGACCCTGTGGAGGGTCCCTCGGTCCCTGTGAGCTCAGGGCTGAGCCAGGTATGTACCATGGGGGACTTAGCAGGTCCCAGCCTTTTCTGTTTCTAGTTAGGAAGCTGGTGCTTGATTTAGGGATGGATACACACACACATACACATTCAAATATGAATATAAGTTCTTCCCTGATGGTCCAGTGGTTAAGAATCTGCCTTCCAGTGCAGGGTATGCAGGTTTGATTCCTCATGGAGAACTAAGATCCCACATGCTACAGAGCAACTAACCTTGTGCACTGCAGTGAAGACCCAGCACAACCAAAAAGAAAAGAAATTAATTAATTAAAAAAAAAAAACGGGCATCCCAGTGGCTCACTGGTAAAGAATCCACCTGCCAGTGCAGGAGACACAGGTCTGATCCCTGGTCTGGGAAGATTTCCACATGCCACAGGGCAACTAAGCCCATGCACAACAACTGCTGAGCCTCTAGCGCCTGGAAGCTGCAACTACCTACTGAGTCTACATATCAT
This sequence comes from Bubalus bubalis, assembly GCF_019923935.1. Classification (NCBI taxonomy): domain Eukaryota; kingdom Metazoa; phylum Chordata; class Mammalia; order Artiodactyla; family Bovidae; genus Bubalus; species Bubalus bubalis. Next base: position 33,312,737 of record NC_059172.1, read on the forward strand.
GACTACTGAAGCCCACACACCCTAGAGCCCATGCTCCACAGCAAGGGAAGCCACTGCAATGAGAGGCTCACACACTGCAACTCAAGAGCAGCCCCTGCTCTCTACAGCTAGAGAAAAACCCTCGTAGCAATGAAGACCCAGCACAGCCAAATAAATAATAAGAATATATAAATAAGAATATAATAATAATATTTAAGAAACTAAATACTAACATAAATGGGCTTGTGGCCCTTTCTCACAAATAGGCATGAACACCTTTCCTTCATTCTCACACACACAGGAGCCAAGCAAGTGAGCCTTCAGTGCAGTGTGCACAAAGCTGTTGGACCATTTGTTCTATTGTTATTCAGTCGCTGAGTCATGTCTGACTCCTTGCGACCCCAAGGACCACAACATATCTGGCTTCCCTGTCCTTCACTATCTCCTGGAGCTTGTGCACACTCATGTCCATTCCGTTGGTGATGCCATCCAACCATCTCATCCTCTGTCGTTCCCTTCTCCCTCCTGCCCTCAATCTTTCCCAGCATCAGGGTCTTTTCCAGTGAGTCGGCTCTTACCATCAGGTGGCCAAAGTATTGGAGCTTCAGCATCAGTCCTCCAATGAATATTCAGTGTCAATTTCCTTTAGAATGGACTTGTTGGATCTCCTTGCAGTCCAAGGGATTCGCAAGAGTCTTTTCCAACACCACAATTCAAAAGCATCAATTCTTTGGTGCTCAGCCTTCTTAATGGTCCAACTCTCACATCCATACATGACTACTTGGAAAAGTTTTCTAGTTATTTTTTTCTTCTATGGCTGATCTCACTCCTCCTGGTTTCTTACCACTCATGTCTCCATTTATCTTTCCAAGCCAATACCCTCCCCCATAATTCACTCACAAATATGAAGATGTAATCACACAAGGCTAGAGCCAGAGAGTTCTAGAGATAAAAAAATACTTAGAGATCATCAAGCCACAACCCCATCATTTTATATCTGAGATAGGGAAATGTATATATTTTAATTCACACAGAGCAGAGTAGGGACTGGAAGGAAGCCAGGTCTCCTGCCATTACATCACACTGCTTCCTGTGGACACAGTACATTTTTTAGAAGCTTCATTTGGTAAAGCCAAAAGAATTTTGATTCCCACGAGTGAACCTCACAGGTGTTGCTCCTGTTGAGGTTACTGGAAAAAAAAAAACAAAAAACAAAACAAGAGACCACACTTTGGGAAGAGAAGATGGAGTTGGAGCGGACAGAGTGGGAGAGAGGCTTTTGTCACACAGCCTTGGGAGAGGCCCAGAGTGCTGAGGCAAGGTAAAAGAGATTTACTCTTCCCCTGTAGGAAGGGCTGAAAATGCAAAAGGGTCGATGGAAGCAGTTCTCTGTGCTCTGCCAGGTTGCCAGCATTGTCTCTGTGGGTTCCGGAACTCTGTGGCCTGGCTGTTCAATAAAGTGGGAGCTCTGGGAGATTTAGGGACCTGTTTGTCTTGTTCCACCAGGCATTCCTGGCAGCTAGGATGGTGCCTAGAGCAAAGTAGACTTTCTAGTATAAATGTTGATTATATAAATAACCTTTCAGAGGGGAGTGGTAGGTATGGTCACCATAAAATTTATCATCCAATCTGAGATACTTCAAGAGCCAAAAAGAATGCTATTAGTAATTATACTTAAGACGACAGACATAAAGCAGGGTGTCCCGGGCAAACTAGGACATCTGGTGTCCTTAATGATAGGCTAAATGAATGCTTCCTAGAGTCTTTTCCATTCTGGTCAGATATCTAAATTACTCTGCACCTTTAGGGCCATGGTGGGATCGAGCAGGAGGCAGTCAGCAACTCGGAGTCATGTCAGACATTGAACAGCAAGAGCAGAATGATGCACATTCCAGGCCCTCTCTGATACCCCAGGGAGAGGAGTCCAGAAATATTTCCATAAGAGAGGGCTCATGCTGCTGCTGCTAACTCGCTTCAGTCGTGTCCAACTCTGCACGACCCCATAGACGGCAGCCCGCCAGGCTCCCCCGTCCCTGGGATTCTCCAGGCAAGAACACTGGAGTGGGTTGCCATTTCCTTCTCCAATGCATGAAAGTGAACAGTGAAAGTGAAGTCACTCAGTCGTGTCCGACTCTTCTCGACCCCATGGACTGCAGCCCACCAGGCTCCTCTGTCCATGGGATTTTCCAGGCAAGAGTACTGGAGTAGGGTGCCATCACCTTCTCCGAAGAGAGGGCTCATATGTGGAAACAAATGGACGGCACTCCGTTTTATAATTTAAGATATCTCAAATGCCATAGACTTTTTTCTAATATGTCATTCTAATGGTATATTATTGTGAAAGCACTATATAAAGGCTTATTACTCTGTGAGGTAAGGTCTTTCATGATCTTTGATTTTCCAGTTAGGAAACAGAAGCACAGAGAAATGTAGTGGGTGTTCCAAGTCACTGCCAAACAAGTCCTGGACTGGATTGGAACCCAGGCCACTAGACTCCACTTAGCCTGTGCTTCGAAGCTCAGTTTGTGATAACATGCATGCGTGCTTAGTCACTGCAGTCCTGTCCAACTCTTTGCAACTCTATAGACTGTAGCCTGCCAGGCTCCTCTGTCCATGGGATTCTTCAGGCAAGAGTACTGGAGGGGGTTGCTGTGCCCTCCTCCAGGGGACCTTCCCGACCCAGGGATCGAACCCACGTCTCTTTATGTCTCCTGCATTGGCCCGGTGGGTGCTTTACCACTAGCACCACCTGAAAAGCCTTCAATTCCTGATACTTAGTCTCATTTATATAGTTAAAATTAGAAACCCATCTCTACATACCCATCTAGTAACCCTTTCTATTAGTATTCATTCTGAAATTTATGAGACAAAATAAAAAAGAAAAGAAAAAAAACCTGGAAAATTAAATATTTTAAAATTAATGTTAAGTCCAAGATGAGATTGTCATGGTATATTAGAAAATTGTGAATGTGAATAAAAATGCTACTTCTCAAACTTGTAGAATGAGGTCAAAGTCATACTTTACAAGAAAGACATATATATGTATAATTCCCTACAAGAAAGAAAGATATTTTACCTTTAAAAGAATTTGTGAGGGAATTCCCCAGCAGTCTAGTGGTTAGAACGTGGAGCTTTCACTGCCAAGGGTCCATTTCAGTCCCTGGTTGGAGAACTAAGTTTCCACATGCTATGCAGTGAGGCCAAAAATAATAATAAATAAAAGAATCTATGGCTTAAAATTAAAGGAAATTGTTTTTTTTTAATTTAAGGGAAAAAAGGAAATTTGGGAAAAAAAGGAAAAAGTCACAGATGAATTGACACAGATAAATTGAATTTTGATAAATTAAGAATTTGTAGCATACCACATGAATAAAATCTATGTAGAAATTATCCATACTTGATTATTGCTTATAGACATTTCTGAATTGAGAAGCCAAAAGGTTTATACAATGCCTGTTGATAGTTACAGTGTCTGATGCTAGAAAGAGACATAGGATATCTATATGCACATCTTTTTATAAATAGCTAGAAGTGGTGGCTAAAACTGATAGGTTTTTAGTTGCAAGTGAGCAAAATTGTTCACAAAATAAATCCTACTGGAATTTAAACATTTAAAAGAGAAAAATGACTGAAATATCCCCAAATAGTTCAAAATAGAACTATTTTTAAATATAAAGAAATACCTATGTATGTATAATTTGTTTCTCTCACATGGGTATATAGAGATGAGTGATTAGAGTTTTGTACCTACATGAATCAATTTTATATGTGTTCGATTTATATATGTACAAATTTTAAAAAATACGTATTGTTGTTCAGTCACTAAGTTGTGTCTTAGTGACTCTTTGCGACCCCATGAACTGTAGCATGCCAAGCTTCGCTGTCCTTTATCAGCTCCTGGAGTTTGCTCAAACTCATGTCCACTGAGTTGTGTATTTATGTATATGCGTGTGTGCGTGCTCAGTTGCTTCAGTCGTGTCGTGCTCTTTGCGGTCCTGTGGACTGTAGCCCTCCAGGCTCCTCTGTCCGTGGAGTACGTTTATGCTGTACTGTGCTTAGTCGCTCAGTCATGTCCAGCTCTTTGCAAGCCCATGGACTGTAGCCCACCAGGGTCCTCTGTCCAGGGCAATTCTCCAGGCAAGAATACTAGAGTGGGTTGCCTGTCCTCCTCCAGGGGATCTTTCCAACCCAGGGATCGAACCCAGGTCTCCCGCATTGCAGGCAGATTCTTTACCAGCTGAGCTACCAGGGAAGCCCATGTATGTATACACATGTATACAAATTTGCATATAATATGAGTCCCATAGACCTGGTTTTCCCAATAGCTTGTGTTCTTTTATCTTAGAGTCTTTCAGAATCATAACAAAATCCTTAATACTAGGGATCTAACTACACAAAATCACCATATCTCACATCTTAGAGCTGGGAAAAGTGTGTACATAGACAAGCCAAAGTGCCATGTACAAGTTATAGCAAATACACTCCCTCACGGAAACCCTGAGTTTGGTACTGTCCCTGGCATTATGTGACAGTGCCCCCTGGTGGTGAATATATGTACTTCATATTTCTCCATTTTCTTCTCAGGGCTCTTCTGATGCTCAGGAGTCTGGTCCCAGCCCCTGGCTGGCTAATCCTTCCATCCGGAGGACATTCTTCCCGGATCCCCAAACGTACGTAACTGCCAGAGTGAGGTCTCTTGGCCACTTCTCAGTTCTTTCTCTTGGAGGAGACTACCAGGTCAGTCACAGACACACAGGACCTGTCTGGGTTCTCTCAGTTACTTCCAAACTCTAGGCCTCACCCGATATATATACCAAACCTGGCTTTCTTGGTTAGATGCTGCTGACCTGGGTGAGCAAAATGCAATCTCTGTTCTGAATGAAGCCAAGTGCTCCCTGTTTCCCCGCAGGACCACCAAGGAAATCTCAGAGCTCAAGAATTTCCTAAAGCAACTGCAGCCGGGGACTCTGGGGCGTTCAGCCTGCATGGTACTTTCAGCTGCCCACAGGGCACCTCCAGCCCGTGTGGCAAACCCTAAAACCAACCATTCAGAACCAGGTCCCACTCATCAGGACAGCACAGGTGAGGCCCCGTGACCTACCTTCAGCTCCTTACTTCCCAGCACTCTCCTTCCTCCCTGAATGCATCATTGCTACACAAGGATGGCTCACAAACAGGACATCAAATGGAGGAAAAGATGATGGTCAGTGTCCTGTTCCCAGAAGAAAAATAAAATAGTGTATATAATTGAAAGAGCGCTGGCCCAGGAACCTCACATCACAATGACAAGTAGACCTCACTCACCACAACTAGGAAAGGAGCACATGAGGCAACAAAGACCCAGCACAGCCGAAAATAAAAATAAATAAAAAATGTAAAATATTATATATAGTAAATGCTGTATGTGGTGCTCTGTAAGTTCTGAATAACTAGACAAATCGTTGTTGCTAGCTTTTGTTACTGTTCATTTGACAGATGTTAGTTGCACATCTCTATGTGCAAGGCTCTGGGCTAGGTGCCAGGGACACCACAATAAATAAAATAGCAGTGCTTCTACCCTGATGGAGAGATACGCATCCATGTCACACAAGGAAATCTAAAACTTAAAAGTGTGATAAGCACTTCAAAGGCAAAGCATAATAGGATAACCAGATTTAGATGAGAGAATCCTGCCTCACAGCAATTAGCACTTCATCTAAGACTTAAAGAGCAAGAAGGAATTGACCAGAGAAGGGGAATAGAATAGTCTCAAAACAAGGAATTTTGTATGTGAAGGGCCTTTTATTAATGAGATAGATTTAATGAGTGTTTCTGACACAGAGCCCAGATCAGAGGAGCAGAACACAGAGAAGGACGTGGGCAGGACGAAGAGGAGGAAAGTGGGAGGCCGCAGGTAAGTAGGTCAACCTGAAAGCCCCAAATCACCTCCCCAAACCTACTGTCCTTCTGCACCTGTCCACCCCCAACTCATGTTTCGGTTATGCTAGAGAGCACCCTGGTGTCTGGTCTTGCTCTCATGGTCTGGACTTGCAAGGTAGCAAGAGAAAAGATGTCCTTGTCTGCATGGTGTCAGGCGTGGAGCTAGACAAGGAGGTGGCCCTGGAAGCAAACCAGAAGAAATGAAGACAAGTGCACTATATCTCATGGGCTTCTTTAAGATTTAAGTTGTTTTCTGCTTCAAAGGACACCGTCAAGAAAATTAAAAGACAGCCTTCAGAAAAGGGGGGGAAATATTTGCATATCGTGTATTCAATAAGGGGTTTGTATCTAGAAATATAAAGGAACCCTTCAGTTCAGTTCAATGGTTCAGTTGCGTCTGACTCTTTGTGACCCCATGGACTACAGCACGCCAGGCTTCCCTGTCCATCACCAGCTTCTGGCGCTTGCTCAACCTCATGTCCATTGAGTCGGTGATGCCATCCAACCATCTCATCCTCAGTTGTCCCCTTCTCCTCCTGCCTTCAGTCTTTCCCAGCATCAGGGTCTTTTCCAGTGAGTCAGTTCTTCACATCAGGTGACCAGAGTACTGGAGCTTCAGCTTCAGCATCAACCCTTCCAGTGAATATTCAGGAGTGATTTCCTTTAGGATTGACTGGTTTGATCTCCTTGCAGTCCAAGGGATTCTCAAAAGAGTCTTCTCCAACACCACAGTTCAAAAGTTGTAAGGAACCCTTACAATTCAGTAATATAACCTCATTTTTTAAATGGACAAAAAATATGTCAGAGTGTGTGGGAATAGAGGAATACGGAGTGACTACGAATGGGCTCAGGATTTCTTTTGGGGGGTGATAAAAGTATTCTGGAGTAAGCTGTAATGGTTACATGACCTTGTGACTATCCTAAAACCACTGAATAATATATTCTAAAAGGGTGAATTTTATGAGATGTGTATTATGTCTGCAAAAAAATAATAAACCTGAAGGCAATGATAGAAGCTCTGTTCTCAGATATTCAAAGATTAAATGACTTCCCTCAAGTCTGATACGTCAAGTGAGCAAACCAGGACCCCAGCCTAGGGCTTCTGGCTCCACAGCAGCACGTCTGCACCCTTTCACCCTGGTTTGAGGCTCCTTCGGTCCCAAGGACCTCTTGCTAACAGCTGGTCTTTAACCATTCTTTCTCACAGGCCTGTATCCAACTCAAACACTCGGCCAAACCAGCGGGGGCTAGCAAAGGCAGGCCAGAAAGAACACCTGCGGCGAAGCAGCAGAGTCCAGGAGCATGGGTGGTGCCCCATTTGTGCAGGTGAGCTGCTTGGGCACAGGGGTGGTTGGGGGGATACTAGGCGTCCCTTGAGGGAGGAATAGGAGATCTGGGAGCACTGCCAGGAACCAGGTGAACCAGGGCCCCTGGCCTCTGTCATCTGCAGTTACGTACAAGACTGTATTGAGCACCTCCTCACGTTGTGTTCACCAAGCTGAGGAAGGGACCTCAGCTCTGTCCTCGGGAGAAACGTGAAACAAAGCAAACTATAACACTATCAGTGAGGACCTGGAATTTTGTTTAAAGCTTCTTCTCCGTGACCAAATTCTGCTTCCTCTTAAGGCTCTGTTCAGGTGGTTCTTATTTGCCAGGTCTTCTCTGACCTCAGATATTCTCTCCCGCTGAGCTCCTGCTGCGTTCTCTGATTCTCCTGGGCTTAGCACTTCTCACCCTGTGGTTTGTGACAGTTATTTGTGGTCACAAGTTATCTTTACCCCTAGATGCCATAGTCCATGAGGACAGGCCTGGGCTTACATCCCTCAGCGCCTCGCAGTGTCAGGCACATAGGACTTCCTCAAAAAATGTTTGGTGGACTTGTGACTGGATGTCATCAGGTGTCAAATATTCAACCCTAGCAAAATTTTCGTATGAAAACAGCTGCATTTTGCCAGCAGATGTTCCCTTCAGGCTGCATGGGGTGACCTCCTGCCCAGGAGTGGGCCCAGGGTTCTTACCTCCTTCTTTCCTCTCCCCCTCAGGCTCCTTCAGCATTGACCTGCTTCCCCAGCACGCTGCCACTTGTGGAGGGGCCTCCCCGCCTCCCCCAGCCTCTCCCGCCTCGTCACCATCTTCGTCTCCGCACGTACTGTGGGTTTCTTCTCCGGAGAGCTCGCCGCCCATTTCCTGGGTCCAGTGTCCTATCTGCGAGTTGCCGTTCTCGGCAGGAGAAATAGAAGAACATGCCAGCACGTGCGGGGAGGTCCTTCAGGCCTGAGCCATGAAGTCCTGTGGCCTTGGCCCCCCTCTGCCCTCTGTGACAGAAACGGACGAGGGGCTCTCTTGACAGCTGGGAGGGGCTGACGAGGCCAGGCCACCCCCTGTCCTCCCCGCGCTCATTCCCTTAGGACTCTCTGCCTGAGGGCACCTCTGGGCCCAGCCTGCTCCCCACTCCCAGTTGTCAAGGCTTCTGTCACCATGGCACCCTACTCTCCCAAGGACAGCTCCATGTGTCTCTTCTTTGGGACTTCTGGGATAGAGTTGGTGAGTTCTCAAGGGCTTCAGGACACAATCCAGAACATCTTCCCCTCAGTGAGTGGTGTGTATCCTTGTGCCCATTTTCTTGAGAGGAAAATTGAGGTCCAGTGAAAAGAAAAGCACTCCCCGACAGATAAGATCCTGTGGTGTCCTGGGAAAAGTGAGAGTGATTTTTGAGTATGAGCATGACCTTCAGCGCCCCATGAACTGTACTCTCAGTATCCTTTGGGCCTTTCCTCCCTAGGATAATCAGGTAACAGTGTTGCTGTGTGTCTTTAAGCAAATTATTTATCTTGGGTCCAGAGTTAACCCTCAGTAACAGAAAAAAAAAAATCCCATCCTCCTGTTGAGTTTTATGGGAATCAGACTAAACACTAAGGAGTGGCTGGCTGTGGAACCCTGGGCGAATCCCAGGCCACATCAGCACATTGGGGCAGCTGGACCAGAAGGTCACTAAGGTCCCTTCCACCTGTGGTTTTCTAAAATACATTCCTACCTTTTTTGAGCATCTGTGTCCTCTCTCCTTTCCCAGAAGGTTTCGTTGTGTGGCACTAACACCAGTTCCCCTGGTCTCCAGGGTACAGGGCAGAAGGGGAGCAGCTGAGCCTGGCAGAGGGAGGGCAGGGTTTGGAAGGGGTAGGAAAGAGAAAGCTGGGCACAGCTAGGGGAGCAGACAGAGGAGCCGGAGTTCTCTCCTGCCATCCCCACCAGCATAGGTGGGTGCAGCCATGGACCCCCTCACGGTAAGAGGCCTCTGTTTCCTGCCTTCCCCTATCCTTGTCCCGTTTCTGGCTGTGATTAAAACAATAGATTGACTCAGAGGAGTGGCGGGAACAACATAGCTGCCAGGCAGGTGGGGGACACCACCCTGCGGGTGGGAGGAGAGCGGTTGGAGGCCCAAACCTGGGCACAGAAAGAAGAGCGCTGAGGAAGGGCTGGGCCTGGTGGGAAAGGGGGGCAAGGCAGCACCGGGGGGTTGGAGGGAGTGCTGCCCAGAGCAGGAGAGGGCAGAGCTGGCAAGTTGGAGGAGAGCCTGGTGGGATCCTGCCGTGAGGCCTGGTCAGCACTCAGGGGCTTGGGAAAAACCCAGTTCAAAGACCCTCCTGCATGGACGTGTCTGGACCTGTCCTTCGGAAGCTCTGGGACTTCACCAGGGAGGAGCAGCTGGAAGAGGATATCAACAAGATGGGAGCAGGTCCTGGAGAGATCTGTGTGCCCACCCGGGGGTTCCACTCCCAGTGCAGCCCTGTCCTGCTTCAGTCTGCTCCTGCTCAGGCTGCCCACATTGGCCCCACTGTGTGTGGCTTCCTGTGAGGTGGGAGTCGTGCTGAGGGAGGGGCCCCCCGTTAGAACTGAATGAGTACCTTGGATGAAGAGTGTGAAGAACTCTTCTAACCTGAGAATCCACACAATAAAATAGCGACTAAGAACATGTTTTTAATCTTTATATCTTCAGGAGACGTGAGAGTATGCCACTGGCTTTTAAAGCTGAAGTGGCCATAAACTAAGGAATGCAAGGGATGTAACTGGAACGTAGCTGCCAGGCAGTTGCGTTGGAAAAGGACTCTGCCCTAGAGCTACTCTGCCCCGATAGCACCTTGACTTTAGCCTCATGATATGATCTAGTTCTGACTGCGTGAACTGTAAGAGAATAAATGTGTGTGGTTTTAAGCCACTAAACTTTAAAAAAAAAAATGCATTTTTCAACCAAGACCAGTTTTCTAAATATTATCAGCATTTCATACCAGTCAATGGGATATTGTTGACTAACAGCTTAACAAAAATATACAAGAAGCTGTTATGGTATGAAAGGGTATTTCTAAAACGATTAATTCCTGGAAAATATGGACATGAAGTGTATTCCCTACACAGATATAACTGGGCAGAGGAGGACATTCATATTGTCATCATACAAGATGATCACATTATATAAACTATACATACTAGAGTATATGTCATTAATGTAGAATTTAGTTTCAGAGTAAAACAGATAAAAGTGGTAGCATCGTTATTTTCCTTCTTAAAGGAGGGAAAGTGTTTACCTATCTACCACATTTGGGAGGTTTTGAAGTAGAGATTCCAGAAATCCAAAAGCTACCTACTACTACTAATTTTTGAATTGAGAAGTACCACGGAAGAATAGCTAGGAGCACCAGCTTCTCAACCAAACTGCCTGGGTGACCACCCTGTCTAAGTGGCTTGGCAAGTCTACCTTGGTTTCCTCTTCTGTTAAAGTGGGGACAGGGTGAAGTGATAGCTCCTGCCTTATAGGGTTATTTAAGAATTGAATGAGTTACATACTTCTGAGGGTTTAAAAAACTACCTGTACTTAAATACGATATGCTAAGTCACTTCAGTCATGTCCAACTCTTTGCGACCCTATGAACTGTAGCCCACCAGGCTCCCATGTCCATGGGATTCTCCAGGCAAGAATACTGGAGTGGGTTGCGATGTCCTTCTCCAGAGGATCTTCCTGACCCAGGGATGGAACCCACGTCTCTTCTGTCTCCTGTGTTGGCAGACGGGTTCTTGACCACTAGCACCACCTGGAAAGCCCAAACATTAAGTGTACATTAAAACAAAAAGAAACTTGTGTTTGGGATGAAAGTCAAAGTGAAGTCGCTCAGTCATGTCCAACTCTTTGTGACCCCATACTGTAGTCCCCCGGGCTCCTCCGTCCATGGGATTCTCCAAGCAAGAATACTGGAGTGGGTTACCTTTTCCTTCTCCAGGGGATCTTCCCCACCCAGGGACCCAACTCAGGTCTCCCACATTGCAGGCAGACTCTTTACCGTCTGAGCCACCAAGAAGACTATAATGGTGGCTGGGTACAGAGGGTTAAGGGCTTGAAAATGGAAAGGTGAGGGAGGCCCCCAGCAAAGAAGGTTGGGGACCCAAGGTCCCACCCTGTCTGCTCCTTCATCCAGCCTCAGCCTAACTGGACAGAGATCGTGAACAGAAAGCTGAAGTTCCCCGCTCCGCTGCTGGGTGCCATCCAGGAGGGACATACAGGCCTGGTGCAGCAGCTGCTGGAGGTGGGGGTCGAGGCCCCGGGCGGCGGGCCAGGCGGGCCCCCCCGGAATGTGGAGGAGGCCGAGGACCGCTCCTGGAGGGAGGCCCTCAATCTGGCCATCCACCTGGGCCACGAGGCCATCACTGATATGCTGCTGGCCAATGTCAAGTTCGACTTCCGCCAGATCCATGAGGCCCTGCTGGTTGCTGTGGACACAAACCAACCCGCAGTGGTGCGTCACCTGCTGGCCCGGCTGGAACGCGAGAAGGGCCGCAAGGTGGACACCAGGTCTTCCTCACTGGCTTTCTTTGACTCGTCGATCGATGGCTCCCGCTTCGCCCCTGGGGTCACACCCCTCACCCTGGCCTGCCAGAAGGACCTGTATGAGATCGCCCAGCTGCTCATGGGCCAGGGTCACACCATCCCACGGCCACACCCCGTCTCCTGCGCCTGCCTCGAGTGCAGCAACGCGCGCCGCTACGACCTGCTCAAGTTCTCGCTGTCTCGCATCAACACCTACCGCGGCATCGCCAGCCGCGCCCATCTCTCGCTGGCCAGCGAGGACGCCATGCTCGCGGCCTTCCAGCTCAGCCGCGAGCTCCGGCACCTAGCCCGCAAGGAGCCTGAGTTTAAGGTTGGTTTCTGCTCCTTCCTCCTGCCCTCATTGCCCTGTATCTGTCCTTCCACCAGGGCATGGTCGGGCCTCTGGTGGGTGTTCTGGGAAGAGATAAAAAAACAGAAAGATATTCTCAGAAAACCTCCGTTCTGATGGAGAGTGCCAGAATCCTGCCCTGAAGGGGATTCATTCTATTGGCAGACAGCTGTCACTCCAGGGGGCAACGCATACCCCACCCTAGGGGTGTCCTGGGTCTGTCTGATGGAGGAGGGAGAACACAGATAGAAAAACAGCTGGACAGACTTAGAGATGACATTCAGTAGAACCTGTCCTTTCTGAATGCCTACTGTGTGGTCCCACCTAGAGCATCCTGTGTTGGGGCCTCGAGCTCATGATCATATCAAGGTGGAAGAGGGCAGAGTGAGGTGGACGAGACTCCCCAGAGACTCAGCTACATTCGGGGCCTCTGTGGATGGTGCTACAGGGCTTCCAAGGGCCAGAAAATAGGTCAGGAGGCTACAGCTGTTGTGTGCAGGGCAGACTTCTTAGAGGAAGCGGGATTAACCTTGGCTACACGACCAGGTAGTTTAACACAAGTGAAGAGGAGTAGGGAGGATATTTGATGTAGGGGTTCAGGGCAAGCAAAGACTCTCAGCTAGCAAAAGGTGACACGGGATGAGAGCAGGGGCTCTGTGGGGACAGAACACCTGAAGGGAAGGCCTGGAGGCTGGGACTGATCAGGGGCCTTGAATTCACAGTCTAGTTCCATCCATCACTCACCCACTGACATCCTCTCGGTGCCAGCCCGACTTGATCCCCGTGGTGACAACTACCATTATGTGAGGAAACAGACGGGGATATTAAAACAGAGGCCTAAGGCTGGATGTGACCCGTGCCAGGTGAGCGGGGGAGGAGCGTGCTGCTTCCCTGGAGTCAAAGGATCAGAGAATGAGGACCCCCACTTCCAGGAAGCAGGAAGAGCAGCCCTCTCCCAGAGCCTTTCCCTCCATCCACACAGCAGCCCACAGAAGGAGACACAGGAATGACCATCCCCCACTTCCCAGCAAGGGACAGAGGCTTGGAAAGGGGACACGGCTAACCCAGGGTGCTGCCCCCTGAGGGACCGTGCTGGGCCTCCTGGAATCCTAGCCTGGATTCTCTCTGGTGTTAGGGTCCCAAGTAAGACCGAAGCTAAGCAGGGGAAAGTAGAGGCAAGAGCTGCCCACTCTGTAGCTCCCAAAACTGCCAGCATGTGTTTTCATAGGTAACAAAAGTAAATGAACCCAAGAAGGCATGAAGAGTAGGAGCAAAATCGAAACAGGCAGAGGAAAAGGAAAGGACAAGGGGGGAGCAGAGGTGATGGGAGTGGGGGGGTCTGTGTTGAAATGACTCAGCGATCAGATAGATGTGGTACCAGAGAAGCAATGTTGACACAGCAGGTGCCTTGTTATAGCCAGGACAGGTGGGGCGGCAGAGAAGAAAGGAATAGATGGTTTAGGGTGACATCAGCTGTGGGGAAGTGGCAGCTGAGGGCAGGACAGAGTGGCCCAGGCTCAGTGTCGGGAGGGTGGGCTGACCCAACCGGCTGGGCCCGCAGGATGGCCAGCACACCTGGACTTTCTCCCTACAGCCCGAGTACATTGCCCTGGAGTCGCTGAGCCAGGACTATGGCTTTGAACTGCTGGGCATGTGCCGGAACCAGAGTGAGGTCACCGCAGTGCTCAATGACCTGGGCGAGGACAACGAGACTGAGCCCGAGGCCGAGGGTCTGGGCCAGGCCTTTGAGGAAGGCATCCCCAACCTGGCGAGGCTGCGACTGGCCGTCAACTACAACCAGAAGCGGGTCAGCTGGGCCTGGCCTGCATCCCCCGCCCTGCCCCCTCTAGATGGCCCCTATCCAACCCTAAGCAAGTCATTTCCCTGCCCTCAGGACCCCCTCATTTTTTTTTAATATTTATATTTATTTCTTTGTGCTGGGATTCAGTTGTGGCACTTGGGATCTAATTCCGCATCCAGGGATTGAACCCAGGTCACCTGCATTGGGAGTACAGAGTCTTAGCTACTGGACCACTGGGGAAGTCCCAGGACCCCTCTTAGATCTTGATTCTGAGCACCCTTCTCTCCAGGCCCTTGATCCTATGGGTCTCCCACCCTCCGTTCTTATCGTCAGTCTAAGTCCCTAACCTCTGCCCAGCCTTGAAAGTCCCATGACCCAACCAGACCAGACTTCTGAGCTTTACCTGTTGGCCTGCTGAGTAGGTTTGGTCTAGTCTTTTTCTGTGGTTACACTTCAATATCTCACTCTATCCAGCAAGATTAGACTAGATCTCTCAGGGCTGAAATATCAAGTGATTCCATTACTCCCCATCTCATTAGCTGCCCACCCCTAAGCCAAAGACATGTTCCCTTTCTAGCCTCCCCCAGCCTCTCACTCCTCCCTCTCACCCACCCTCAGATATCCTAGCCCACCAGGAGCTTAATTAGAAGCCTTCCTTTCCAATGACTGCCCAAGTCAGCAAATTCCACCTTCCCTGCTCCTCCCTTTCTCAAGACCATGCTGCCTGGTGCCCCACATCACTAAGAAGACAAAGAACCCTCAGGGTTCTGGGACCTGTATCCAGTTGCACCCACCACTGCCTGGCTTAGATTCAACAATGTAGGATCTGGAGAGTCCAGAAAATTCTTTGAGCTCAGTTTCTCCTTCATAGACTAGGAAACTAAGTCCCAAAGAGGGGTGGGGTCTGCCCAAGGTCACTTGGCAAGTGGGTTGCCTCTGTTCTTAGCTGGCTGGCCTGGGGAGAAAAGAAACGTGATTCACTTTCTATACCTGACTGACTCCTCTTCTTCCTCCCTGGCCAGTGGTCACTCCCTCTGCTCACACCCTTCTCTGTTTAGTTTGTAGCACACCCCATCTGCCAGCAAGTCCTGTCCTCCATCTGGTGTGGGAACCTGGCTGGCTGGCGTGGGAGCACCACCATCTGGAAGCTCTTCGTTGCCTTCCTCATCTTCCTCACCATGCCCTTCCTCTGCCTTGGCTACTGGCTGGCACCCAAGTCCCGGGTACTAAGAATAGAAATAATGATAATTGTCATTTATTGAGCACTTGTTTTATGCCAAGCCCTGAGCGGGGCCCTTAATGTTCCTTTTAGGTAGTTTGAGGTGGTTCTGGAAGGTAGGCATTGCACCTGGATTTTACAGTGAAGACATAGGGAACAGAAATTCTCTTTTGTCCGCAGGAAATAGCAGAGTTGGGATTGAAACTGAGGTCTCTCTGCCTCCAAAACCTGAGTCTTATATGCAGTCTCTCCTAATGAGATCCCTACCCCAACCTCAAATTCTTTGGGAGCTCTTTTGGACTCAGATATTTCTATTCCCTACTATGAGCCAGACATCATGCCTGGCACTGCGGACATAAAAAAGATCAGGACCCTGTAAACCAGGTGAGGAATAGGGTAAGCAGTGCTCCAGGAGGCAGGAAAAGGGCATCCATCCAACATCCCAGGGAGGGAGAATGCAAAGCATTAGAGAGACTGAAAGGAATTCTGTGCAGCTAAAGCATAAGTGCAGATAGCAATTAGCAAATGGTGGGAAGCAAGCAGGGGCCCGGGTTCCACAGAACCTTATGCAATGTTGGGAGCCGCTGGAGGATTGTAATGAGGTGAGAGAGCCTATTAGTTTTGTGCTTTAGAGAGCTCTCTCTCTCAGGGGTGTGAAGGATGAATTGGGGGAGGGGTGGGAGGCTGAGAGACTGTCAGAGTGTGTGAGAGAAAGGAAAAGGATTCAGGGATGCCTTCAAGCTTCCTGGTCTGGGTGGTCGGGATGTTTTCTAAGATGGGGACACAGGAAGAAGAGGAAGACATTTGAGATCCAAAGATGATAAACTTACTTTTTAACGTGGTTGTGATCGAAGAGCCTGGAGGACCCCCCTAGGGAAAGTTTTACTTCTGTGATCCTCAGTTCCTAGCTTAAAAATGGAAATAATGATACCACCTCCTACAGTTGTGACGGAAAACATCAATATGAAAGGGGAAAGCCTAATATACAGTACATTCTTGATAAACGTCTGAATAAGTGAGTGAGTGAAAGGAGGAGACACGTGGGGGCTGAGCATCCCCGAAGTTCTCCTGGGAGGGGAGAGGTGTGAGCAGGACTCTGAGAAGCCTGCTCTCCTTCCTCCCCCGCAGCTTGGCCGCCTGCTGAAGATCCCGGTGCTGAAGTTCCTGCTGCACTCGGCCTCCTATCTGTGGTTCCTCATCTTCCTGCTGGGAGAGTCCCTGGTCATGGAGAAACAGCTGAGTACCTTCCGAGGCCGCAGCCAGAGTGTCTGGGAGACTTCACTACACATGGTTTGGGTTGCAGGTACATGGGTGGGGCCTTTTATTTGTGGTAGACTCCCTCCTGGGGACCCCCTCACTTTTCTTCACAGTGAGCACCCCTATATGGGGTGGCCCCTATAGATGCTCCCTGAATATGTAACCAGACCTCTCAGGGCTCTAGTTCACCATGGGTTTCCCCTTCACCTCTAATCAGGGGATCTCACCCTGTGATAGATCCCTGAGTATGGACCCCATTCTTCCCCTACCCTGGCATTAGTCACTACCCACTCTGGATATTCATATCCTCTCACAAATAAGACACTGGTCCATGGTGTCAGGTGGCAGATCACCTTGGCCTAAAGGTAGCCAGCAAGTACACCACCTGGCAATCTATCCCAAAGGTCATGGAGCAGAAAGACTCATAGACCAAATTAAGATGCTTGAATCGTACAGTTTATTACATAAGTACATACAAATGGTGTACTTATGATGGTGCTGTTTTAAGGACCAGAGGTGAGGTTTGAGCAGAGGATACAGTAGCCAGAAGCTGCCTGGGCCCAGCACTTGATCGTAGGAGAAACCCAGGGGCACATGTGTACAGCGGTAGCTTACTAATCATCCTGGTGAGCAGCTATGACTTTTCTTTGCAATTTTGTTGCAGAGGACTTGTGAGGCCACTAGGTATTACCAGTGGGGAGCTAATTTAAGTCAGATGAATCCTAAGGGCCTCATTTGTCTTGTGCATATTCAGTGTGTCACTAATATTGAGTGTCGACCCTGGATATCCTACATGTGTTCACACACGTGTGCTCTGTGTGTGTGTGTGTGTACGCACTCAGTCACTCAGTCATGTCTCACTCATTGTGACCCCATGGACTATAGCCCACCAGGCTCCTCTGTCCATGGAATTTTCCAGGCAAGAATACTGAAGGGAGTTGCCATTTCCTACCCCAAGGGATATTCCCGGCCCAGGGATTGAACCTGTGTCTCTGGCATCTCCTACATTGGCCGGCAGTTTCTTGGCCACTGCACCACTTGGGAAGCCCAACGCATGTGTTCTACTTGCTTTATTTGTCCAACATGTCATCTGGATAATGAACTTACGTATGCTTAAGGCATAAGTTTCATCCATTCTATTGGTGTTCTTTCCTTCTATAGCAAAATTGCATTTTCTCAAACAGTTCAGCAAATGCAGTTGACAAGAATCCCCAGAGCTCTGCCGAGCATTTGGTTAGTCAGCTAAGCAGCTAGGTTGGGCACCTTCCTCATCTATCTTCTCTTGACTTACCTCTAGCTTAGTTGGAAACTCCCAAACCACCAGTAGACTAAGTCTGCTCCTTCACTCTGTAACAAGTCAGTCAGTGAGGCACAAAAGGAAATTTGGCCAAGAAACTCTTGAGAAGAAAATAAGAGTGATCCAAGAGGAAAAGTGTCCCATCCAACTGTTTATCAATCATTATTGACCTGTATTGGGTGGAGGTGAAACCAGTATAGTTCCTGCCTGCAGGGGAAGAAGTCTTAAGAAACAACATTCCTCATTTCTTCATGTAGTGAACACCTGCTGCTGGTCTATTGTGAGCAAAGCCCTGAGAACACATGGATAAATTAATTAGGACTCTATCCAGTAATTTCTGTTGTGATCCGGTGGTTAAGACTCCACACTCTCAATGCAGGGGGCCCAGGTTCAATCCCTGGTTAGGGAACTAGATCCCACACACCACATTTAAAAAAGATTCTGCATGCCACAGTTACAGATCCCACATGCTCAACAAAGACTGAAGATCTGGCATGCTGCAAGTACAACCCTGCACAGCCAAATAAAGATATTTTAAATAAATAGGATTCCATCCACCCATTCAGCATACATCACTGAGCATCCATCCCACCTTCTTGGTGCTCTGCTGCCATGGAAACGGACTCAGTTTCCACCATGCCCTGCTTGTCTCCAGGCCCATGCAAGTTCTCTTTCCCCACAACCCCCTCCCCTTCCATGCTGCCCCAGCTTCCACTCCTCCATCCAGTCTCAGCTCAAACATCACTCTGTGGGAAGTGAAGCTTTCCCTGGTTCCCAAATCAGGGTGAGGATCAGTTCCTGAACACTCCAAAGACAGCCTCTGTTCCCCTGCTCTCCTTCACCTTAGCACTGACCACTCTGGGCTGTAACAACTTGGCTACTTGCCCACCTCCCTCACTAGATTATGAGTCCGGGGAGGCCTGTATGTCTTTTTCACCACAGGATCCCACTGGCACATGATAGGAGCTTAATCAGTGTTTATTCAGTAGTGATTGCTGGGCCTTGTTCTGGGCACTGTGGACAAGGAGGTGAATCGACCACAGTCCCTGCCCTTGAGGGGTTCCAAGTTCAGGGAGGGGAGGGGGACAGACCCAGGAAGAGATACCTTGCAGTGCTCCATGGTGACGGCATCACAGAGGTCTTAAGAGAGCTGTGAAACTCACTGTCCCCGTTAGAGAGGGCTTTGGAGAGGAGGTGAGATTTATCCTGAGTCGCAAAGGTGAGCCCACCTTCCAAAGGGTGTGGAAGGGCTTTCTAGGTGTGGACAGAACCATGAGTGAAAAAGCATGTGCTTGTATCTAGAAGGGCACAGCATGGCAGGGTCACCTGGCTCACGGGGCCCAGCTCCCAAGACCCTCCCTCCCCAGGCCTGGCTTTGGGCTCTGGGCTGATCATGAGCAGGTTGATAATTTGGAGCCCCTTCAAATCAATATTCTCTAAATATTTGTCCAGTGTGTATTTGGTGGAGGGCAGGGAGACCCAGATTTAGATCATCCCCTCCCAATAACCAGCCTCTGCAGGTGTTACTTTCTGAGTTTATCAGCTGATTGGATCACTGAAACTGGCCCCAAGGCCACCGAGTCTGTATCAGCCAGGAGTCCTTTTTATTTCCATGTAAGATCTTTGTGACATTGAAGCAGACTAAATGCCTACATTTTATCACTTTCAAGCCTGGAATATTTTAGCTCCCCTCACCCGGTGGAGAGGTTCTCCCGCCCAACCACACCCACACACCCAGCTCTGACCTGAATGCAGGGGGTGCCTCACCCAGTGCTGGCGCCCTGCCGCCTCCTTCAGGCTTCCTGTGGTTTGAGTGTAAGGAAGTGTGGATCGAGGGCCTGCGCAGTTACCTCCTGGACTGGTGGAACTTCCTGGATATGGTCATCCTCTCCTTGTACCTGGCGGCCTTCACGCTGCGCCTCCTCCTGGCCGGGCTTGCACACAAGCACTGCCAGGATGCCCCTGATGGGGCTGCCTGCCACTACTTCACCTCGGCTGGTGAGTGCCCCTCAGCGCAGCCCTGAATCCCCCGGCCCCCTCTCTTCCTTGGCTCTCAGCCTCGGCCCCCCATTCCCCCTGGCACAGAACGGAGTGAGTGGCGCACGGAGGACCCCCAGTTCCTGGCTGAGGTGCTCTTCGCTGTCACCAGCATGCTCAGCTTCACCCGCCTGGCCTCCATCCTGCCAGCCCATGAGTCGCTGGGCACCCTGCAGATTTCCATGGGCAGGATGATTGATGACATGATCCGGTGCGTACCGCCTCTGCTCCGAGCATCCTCCCCTCCGATGGACCCCATCTGACCTCCTTCTGAAGTTCCCCAGCTCTAGTTAGCACAGGGGTTCTTAACCTGGGTTCCTTGTACAGGCTCCAAAGACCTTGGAAACCCTGGAACTATAGGAAAATTGGGGAATGTAAATGTCAAGATATATTTCTCTGCAGAGAGGGTCTGTATGTGCTGCATGCATGCTAAGTTGCTTCAGCTGGCCAACTCTTTGCCGCCCTATGGACCGTAGCCCACCAGGCTCCTCTGTCCATGGGGTTCTCCAGGCAAGAATACTGAAGTGGGTTGCCATGTCCTTCTTCAAGAGATCCTCCCGACCCAGGGATTGAACCTGTGTCTCTTAAGTCTGCATTGGCAAGCAGGCTCTTTACCACAAGAGCCACCTGGGAAGCCGGAGAGGCTCTATAACTTTCATCTAATTCTCAAAGAGACCTATGACTCCAAAGATCAAGAACCACCGAATGCAGAAAAAGCCCTTGGTTGGCATGCCAGTTCTGTTGCTGTCTCCATGGCCAACCTGGGGCTCCTTTTTCCCATTTTTGAGGTGAGACACTGGACTCAGAGGTCCCTTTGGATGGTTCCCCCTGTACAACTGTTCTTGGAACTCATGGAATTATCTGGTCTTCTTGATAATTATCATCTAATCATTTACAGCCTACCTGGCCTTTCGCCCTAGTCAGAGCCCATAGTTAATGCCTGCTTCCCTGGAAATCCCCTGCCTGAGGTAGGATGGGAGTGGGTGCCCTTGGTGGGAAAAAACCTTGGTTACATCTGTGAACATCTTCAGCTCAGCTCAGCTTTCATCCCTCCCTGAAGCAAGGCAACTCAACTCACACACGGCTTTAACTCTGCTGGTGAGAAATCCTGTCCAGTAGGACTCTGTGACTCTCCCCATCCTTGTACCACATCTCAGCATCTCAGTCCCTCCCTGGGAGCCTGGACCATCCTCAACTTTGACTGCTTCAACCCAGAACTCTTTATTCTGGAGGGAGAGTTTCTGCTTCAACACCCTTTCAATCCCTTCTCGTTTCCCACCCCCTAATTTCTCTCTTCTTAATAATAACCAGACTGAATGCTTGTCAAGTAGAGGCTGAGCCTAGGAGCCATCACCCCCATCCTCTTCCTAGAGCCTGCCTTCTCCCAGGGTACAGCCCTGCTCTGACCCTTCCCCATCCCGCCTCCTGCCAGGTTCATGTTCATCCTCATGATCATCCTGACCGCCTTCCTCTGCGGCCTCAACAACATCTACGTGCCTTACCAGGAGACTGAGCGGCTGGGCAAGTACGCCGGGGTGGAGGCGGGCCAGGCAGGTGGGAGTCTGGGCATTCTGGGCAAAAGGGGTACATGTACCAAAGCAAGGGGGTATGTTTGGAGACTAGCAAGACTTCCTCCATGGCTGGCACATGGAGGGGATTTTGAGAGAGGAGGCAGGAGAGGGTAGAGGGGCCAGGTCATGGAGCTCTTGAAGGGCCTGCCAAGAAACCTGCCTTAACCAACCTCACCCAATCTGCCTTACCCTGCCTTTCCCAGGCCAGAGAGCTCCAAGTGGCCTCCCAAGCAATCGTTCAATCATGAATTCATGAGTACAACTACATGATGGTTTTATTAATGATGCTGAAGGACTTGTGGTTGGATCTGTGGATGTTTGTCAAGGCTTTCTCAAAGTAAATGGAGGCTTTATTCAGACCAACACTTTTTTCCAAGAATCTTTGTTCACGTTCTGGCTTCTGGATGTTGAAAAACTCTGCTGGCACGGTTTAAAGCATGAATCTTAGTGCTAGGGACAGGAACTACTCCTTCCAGCCTCCTTCAAGGACCCTGGTGGGATCAGTCACTCCACAGTAGCATGAACAGGCTGAGCCCTCCTGCTCTTTGATGGGTGACAGCTAAATAAAAGTATTTTTGCTAAAAACCTCAGGTAGGTCACATAATAGGCATCTGGACCAAGAGTAGTTAGGAGCATTTAAAGTTTGACAAACAGAAGTCCAGCTCATCAGCTCAGCATTGAGAAAGAACACACTGAATGCAGTGTGGAGGATGGAAGAGGTAGAGTTAAGTGTCCATCTCACCCCCATCTCCACCCAGAACATAAAGTCCCTGAAGACAGGGACTCTGCTTGTCTTGTTCATGGCTGCATCCTTAGCGCCTGTTCCTGGTACTTCTGTGTGCTCAGTAAATTCTGGCTCAGAAACTGCAAGCAGTCCAAAGGGCTTTGTGGAAGCAGAGCACCTTTGGCTGGGTCCCCAGGGTGAGGAGTAGTGAGTCTGGGTGGCCCCCAGGCTCATCTCCCACCTCTCACATCCTACTCTTCGGCCCACTGTGCCAGTTTCAATGAGACCTTCCAGTTTCTGTTTTGGACGATGTTTGGCATGGAGGAGCACAGTGTGGTGGACATGCCTCAGTTTCTGGTGCCGGAATTCGTGGGCCGGGCCCTCTATGGCATCTTTACCATCGTCATGGTGATTGTGCTGCTCAACATGCTCATTGCCATGATCACCAACTCATTCCAGAAGATTGAGGTACGTGAACTGAGGGCAGCTCAGGCAGAGGGAAGAAGAGGGAAAGGGAAGGAAAGGAATAGGATGCAAGGAGTCAGGAGATTTGGGTTCCTGCTCTGTTGCCACTACTGCCTTGTTTTGAGACTGGGGACAAGTTTTCCTCTCAAGCCCTCAACTTCCTCGTCTGTAGATTGAGGGTCTTGATGTTATTGTTTTTATCAGACACAAGTCTAGTGCTCATTCCACATTAGGGCTGGGAGAAAGTGTGTGTTGTGGAAAAGAAGGTGGAAACATGAGAAGTGAGAGGGAAGAAGATGGATGAGTTAGGGTTTGTGGGCTAGAGAACAGGCTGGCAGGAACTGAATGTCAGAAGGAGGCAAGATGATGGGGAGGAAGTGGGAAGGGGGGTACCAACAGGGGAGATGTGGATGATAGGTGAGGATGGAGACAAGAATGGGGAGAAGAAAGTGGTGGGCACACAGGAGATAAGAGACCAGAGGATTGGGGGAAATGGGGCAGACTGAGTGGGCGGGAGGGCTAGGCACCAAAGTGGTCCTTGCTGAGTCCCCACTTCCTGGCCCTCAGGACGCTGCTGACGTGGAGTGGAAGTTTGCTCGCTCAAAACTCTACCTGTCCTACTTCCGAGAGGGCCTGACATTGCCTGTGCCATTCAATATCCTGCCCTCCCCCAAGGCCATCTTCTACCTGCTCAGGTGAGGACCTCAGAGCCCTCACTCCCAAGCCCCCAGCACTCAGCACTTCCACCCCACTCCTGCCCCGTCTCCCTGGACCCTTTCCCCTGACTAACGCCTTCCCACCATCTCAATGTCTCAGGAGAGTTTTCCGCTTCATTTGCTGTTGCCACTTCTGCTGCAAAACCAAGAAGCCAGACTATCCCCCAGTCCCCACCTTTGTGAGTATCTCATGTGCTTGTTGTGAGTCTTCCTCACATCAGGCTTTTAGCTGTACTCTCTGTACCATCCATTTGTCTGAACACCCCTGTCTCATCTGACTTCCCAGGTATGTTTGCAGAAAGTCTGCTCCCAGTTCCTACTCTCTCCTGTGGCCTTTCCCTCTACGTGGCTCTGGCCGTGCCCTAAATCTCCAATCCTATATCATTCAGTTTAAAATGAAGTCCATGCCACCCTCCTCTCAAGCCACCAATACCCTGTAAGCTCCAGGCAAAACTTTTTGCCCTAAACCGAGCCAAGAACCTGTTGAATGTTTCCCACAATAAAACATTTAGAAGCTAAGGGAAGAGTGCCCCACACACTGGGAAATTCGAAGGTGACTGAGGCCTGAGAGAGGAGGGCAGGCCTCCAGGGGATTAACTTACCTCTGCTTCTCTGCTCCCTAACTCAGTCTGGCTTGGCATGGGACCCCGCCTAATTCAGATAGCATTATTGTAGGGGGTCCCATCTTTTCCCCTTAAAACATGTTACCTGAGGGTCTCTCTAAGGCAGGGTCTCTCTAAGGTCAGCTCTGTGAAGCCATAGGCCAGCGCTGAGGCTCAGAGGCCCCTGGATCCTCTGATGAAGTAGGCCTTCCCTTTATCTGCTGGTCAATACTTTGTTTAATAAATACTTACCTAAGCACACCTATGCTGGAAATAAAGATATGCAGAATGGTGGACCCTTGAAATGCCAAGTCTAGAGCAGCAGAAAGAAACGGCATGTATGATCTTTCCTGGCCAGGGATCGTACCAGCATCCCCTGCATTGCAAGGCAGATTCTTAACCACTGGACCATCAGGGAAACCCACCATCTCCATATTCAGTCTGGAGACATTCAGCCTGAAGAAGCTGAGCAGCTTGGCTCAAGGCTTACAGAGGCAAAGTGACCAAGCTGAGATTTCAGCCTGTTTTCCAAGCCCAGCACTTTGCCATCTTTACCTCTGCTCCCTCTCTCTATTATCTGCCCCAAAGGTCTGACTTGCCTTCCTAGTTCTGTCCTGAGGTCTGAAACTGGACCCAGAACCAATCACTCTAACTTACACGATGGTTTCCATTTTCTTTGCATGAGCTAGTCTGTGCATGTGCATCCCCATATCCTCTAGTCTCCCCTCTGAGGAATTGGAAGGACAAGGTTAACCTGCCCTGACTCAGCTCAAGAAAACCAAGGATGGGTTGGTGGCACGAGAGAGCTCCACTCTGTCCTGCTCAGCATTTCTCCTTGCCCACTCCCCTCTTCCTCCTCTTCCTCTCCTAACCCTCACCCACCTCCGTCCCTGGTTCCCTGCACTCAGCCATTCCACAATGTGTGGCCTCCATCCAGACTATCTGCCAGACCTGCACGAAGGTCTGGATGTGCGGCCTTCAGGGACAGACAACTCTGCACAGACTGTGCCTCCATCCTTCATTGCCTGGGGCAGGTTGCAGTGAGGAATCCCTCTTACCCTCCTGTCTTCCCATCCCAGGCCAATCCTGGGGCAGGGGCAGGGCCAGGGGAGGGAGAGCGTGGATCCTACCGGCTTCGGGTCATCAAGGCGCTGGTGCAACGCTACATAGAGACTGCCCAGCGGGAGTTTGAGGAGACTCGTCGGAAAGGTTAGTTGCTTACTTCCCAGCCTTTCCCATTCCTGTCCCTTGCTCATCTGGAACACCCAGCCTCACACCCCTTGTCCAGCCTGCAGTTCTCTCTGTGGTCCCCTCTGACCCACCATCAGAAGCCACAACTTACAGAGAGAGTATGTGCCCTTGCACTCAATATCCCCCGGCCCCACCCCCCATTCAGACATTTATCCCACTCCCTTCATTTATCCCTTCGTTCCTACCTTCATTTATGTGTTCATTTATTCTCTCAACCATTCCCTTATGCATTCACTCTTTCACTTTATTCATCATTCATTCATTCATTCAATCAGAGTTCATTGCTAAGCCCCCTTATTCCCAGCAGGGACACATGGGAAGCTTTCAGTTTGGTGAGGAAGAGAAACTATCTCCCTAGTCTGGAAGTGCTTTAAAAAAGAGAAACAAATTGCAGTGGGAGCTCAAAGGAGAGGAAGAGCCTATCATTTTGAGAGGCTCATGGGAAGGCAGAAGGCTAGAGTACCAGAAGCTGGAGAGAGAGAGAGGGTTGGGTCTGCACTCGGCCCTGAGGGTGGGTGTGAGCAGGCCAGATGTAAATGGGGAAGAGGAGAACTGGGCAGATACACATATATCTACCCATAGACAATTCTCATCCCTATGACTCCTGACCCCTCTCTGGACCATAAGACCTTTATTTTGCTATCTTCTAATCCCATCACCACCCCAGCTCTGCTGATTCATCCACCCCTGACGCAGCCTGCTCATCTGGCCCACAACCCAGTGCCAGTCCCTCACTTCCTCCAGTTCTCCTGCTTCAGGATGCTCCAGCATGCCCTCCCCTGTTGAGGGTAGAAATGGACCAGGGCAGACTCACCTTCTGAGAGACCCCCTCATCTCTACTCCCACCCCCCAGACCTGGGCAACAGACTGACAGAGCTCACCAAGACGGTGTCTCGACTGCAGAGTGAGGTAGCAGGTGTGCAGCGGGCTGTGGTGGAGGCAGGGCCACGCCGGCCGCCCGGAGGAGCCAGCGTCCTCAGTCGCTACATCACCCGAGTGCGCAACAGCTTCCAGAACCTGGGGCCCCCCATCCCTGAGACCCCGGAGCTGACAGTGCCAGCGACAGTGGGGACCCAGGAGTCATCAGAAACAGGGCTTCCAGATGCTGGAGGGGCTCAGGCTCCAGCCTCTGGGGAATCTGGCCCCTCCTCCCCAGCTCACGTGTTAGTGCACAGGGAGCAAGAATCAGAGGGGGCTGGGGACCTGCCCCAGGAGGCAGACCTGGGAGCCAAGGAGGGGACCTGATGCTGGGGGAGGGGGTCACTTCCCTTCTGTTGCTGACTAGAGCAGCCTAGATAGCTGAGGGCAGGGGTCACATCATGGGAGCCCCCGCTGCTTTCCTTGCCTCAATAAAGCCTTTGCTCTGGAGCTCAGATGTCTCCAGAGGATGTGAGAATCTCTGATGTTTTGAAATGACCAATGCCGAAATGAACCCTGGTGGGAGCCAGAACACAGAGAAATGGCTTGCTCTGGGGAACTGATATCTTGGGCTTAGGATCCTTCTTTGAGCTCCTTCAGACTTTTGATGGAACT
Organism: Bubalus bubalis; assembly: GCF_019923935.1. NCBI lineage: Eukaryota > Metazoa > Chordata > Mammalia > Artiodactyla > Bovidae > Bubalus > Bubalus bubalis. The sequence continues at coordinate 33,339,311 of NC_059172.1, forward strand.
GAGGCTGGGTGGCAGGGGTCCTGGTTTGAAAACAACCTCTTGGACCTTCAGCAAGTTGCTTCCTTCCTTGGCTCTGCATTCCTTGTCAGACAAACAGCCGAGGAAGCCATCTGTCCCCCTTCCTGCCTTCCGGGCTGTTGTGAGGAACCTCTAGGTCTATTAAAGCATCTGGGGTTGCAGGCTATGGTGTGTGACAAGGGTCTGCACCTGGACCATGTCTAAAAGTGATCAAGAAGTCATTCATTGAGTCCCTGAGTCCCATAAAACCAAAGCAGGGCAGAGAGTCCAGTCTCATGAAACAAAGCAGTCATGAAATTTGATGTCACCATACTGCAACACTGTTTAATGGAGCAGCCATCACAGCACTATCCTTGCTTGTTCCCAGGAGTCCCCACCACAGAGCGGGGCTCCCTCCACCCTACCATGGCCTCAGATCCCCCGACATCCTGGTTGAAGACATGCCTGCTAGGTCTGGGTCTGAAACCATCTTGTTGCTTCTCCAGGCTCGTCGAAGCCTCCCTTCTTCATCTGGAGGTCACATGTTCCCAGGACTCCTAAGTGGCAGGCATTGAACGTTCAGAGCCCAGCTCCTAAGAGCTGGAACCCCCAAGAGGCCAAGAGCAGGGTCTTCCACGAGAGCAGAGAAAAGGCCCCTTGGAGAGTGAGTCTGCCTGCCCGCCTGCTAGAGAGAAAAGAAAAGGCAGTGAATGGTCAGCAGGGCCACGGGGGAGTCAAAGAGCCAAGGGAGGGACCCAAGGGTGACTCACTTGGCACAGACTCACAGCTCGGCCTCTTCTTCTCTGCAAAAGACACCACAGTGAGGCCTCCAGGTAGACAGACCCTCACACTCCAAACTTCCCTTCCCACCAGGCCCTGGCAAGGCCACTCCTCATCACAATCCACCTTTCCCTTTTCCCAAACACACTCTGACTTCCCTTCCTCCTCCTCCTGCAAGAAATCTTCCCCGTTTGCCTTTCCATCCCTGCCCCACCCTGGCCCAGTCACTCTGTCCTGCCTCAGCGCTGGGGAATAGCACATGTACGTCCCATCAACCCACTATGCCCACCTCCTCTTGGGATCTGAAGCAGCGCTCCTGCCACTTTCCTCTGCTTATTGCCCTCCTTAACCAGGTTCTTTTGGTCTATTAGACTGTGTAGCAGAAGGAATGGGGAAGGCAATGGCAACCCACTCCAGTACTCTTGCCTGGAAAATGCCAGGGACGGGGGAGCCTGGTGGGCTGCCATCTATGGGGTCGCACAGAGTCGGACACGACTGAAGCGACTTAGCAGCAGCAGCAGCAGCAGCAGAAGGAAAATTTTGAGAACATTTAGAGAATCATCTGAGAATATCACATGTGCAGAAAACACTTATCTGACTATCTCTGAGCTGGCAGAACCTGAGTCACAGAGAAAAATATCTCCAACTAGCTTCTGGCCTTCAGCGTCCTCATTAATCACGTGGGTCTCTTGAAGGCCCTGGGGACTGAAATCAACTGGGGACCTCCTGGCAGTCCTGCTTCCCTCATGCATGGCTCACCACCCAGATAGGCGCAGTTAAAGTGGCTGCACATCTGATCACTGCTGGAGAGAGTCACCAGGCTGTTGTTTCCATCCTTAAAGAAACTTGTCACCATGAAGACTTCATGAGGGGGGATCAGCACCTCACGCTCTTTAGGAAAGACAGACAGGGCCTGGATGGGGGCCCCAAAGCAAGTCCTTAGAGAGAAGAAGGTGGCATTACCAAATCCGCGGGCCACTGTCTCATCCAGGGAACTGGAGGTAAACTGGCCCAAGCGGACAGAGTCCCCCACACTCTTGGGTTCAAAGCAAATGGTGCCCACACCACGGAACACCTCCTGCCCAGGTTCCCTGCTGCAGCCCCCACCACCCCGCAGCAGCTGCAGGGCCCGGGTCAGGTAGAAATGCAGGGCCTTGAAAGGGAAGTGATTCATGTAGGACTCCCAGGAGCCACCGCCAGTCCGCACAGCCTGGTTCAGCTCCCGGTACAAAGTGTTGGATGAGTTGGTGTACACCATGATGGCAATTCCGTGCTGGCTTCTGAAGCCAGGAGGCAGAATGAGCCCTGGACGTTTTTGTTCCCAGGCCTTCTGGGCTGTCTCCCAGGACTCTCGCAGCAGGGCATGGTCGGCCATCTCCTTCTCTAACAGAAGCACTGCTTTCTCCTCCATCTCCTCCGAGCAGCCCACATAGGCATCATCGAATGTGTCTGGAGCCAGGCTCAGGTTCTGGATGGAAATATTCTGCGGTAATGGAGAAAAGGAAGAGAGGAGCCACACAGGAAAACACATAAGTTCAGGGTACTGGACAGAGGTCCTGGTGGAAGATCAGTTTAGAAGCACAGAATCTCAGTCTGGGACTTCCCTGGCAGTCTAGTGCTTAAAACTCTGAGCTCTCTATGCAGGAGGCAAAGGTTCAATCCCTGGTCAGAGAACTAAGATTGGCTGCACCGTGGGACCAAAAAAAACTCCCACCCCCCAAATGCCCCAAATCTCATTTCTATGCCCAAAATAGAGTGTGAAATTTGGCAAGAGCTCCAAAATATAAATAACAGGCACTGGAGTCAGTCAAATATGGGTTAATTCCTGAATTCACCACTTACTGCTTGTGAGATTTAGGGCAAATCTCAACTTTTCTGGGCTCAGGTTCTCCCCCTATACACTGAGGATACTTCCAACCTCAGGGTTATTGTCAGGACTGCGTATAGATCCTCACTGTGTACCAACTAAGAGGAGTCATCTATCGTTAGAGAGGTTCCTGCGCGTGGTGGGACGTGGGGCTGGATGACCTCCAAACACCTTTCTGGCTCTGAGACTCACTGTGCAGATAACATACAAATATACAATCAATCTCCAATGACCTGACCCCATGCCCAGCCTCTGACTCTTTCCCTCTCCCACACAGGTGTGTAGATACCACACCAGATCCCTGTCAGCTCTGAGATTCAGTCCTCTGCTGCTCTAGAAGCCTGCATCCTCCAACCTGGGGTGGGAGTGGGGAGGAAGTCAAGCCCTGGTCTGGAAGGGGCTGCAGGAGGGTCGTACACAGGTAACCCTAAGGAGAGTGTGCAGGCTGGGCCCCGGGTGGGAAATGGGAAGTGAGAGGAGGAAGCTGGAGGCTGTCCCGAGGGAGGAGGGTATGAAGGCAGGAGGGTGAGAGGAGAACCAGTGGGTGGAGGTGGGGTTCTGGGAGATGGAATGGGAACTTGGGGCTCCCTGCAGGGGTGGAGGTTCCTGAGAAGAGGATTCAGAGGATGGCATCCTAGAGAAGCATCCCTGGGAGGGATCTTTGAGGAGTCAGGCAATGGGTTCCCCCCAAGTGTTCCTTACGTGGCAGCATATAGTTCCCCCCTCCCCTGCCCCCGTTACCTGCCAGGGGACAGACGGGCGGACACTGCTGCCGAGGGTGTGGAGGCTAAGGCAGCTGAGGGCGATCAGCAGAGCTGCCAACATTATTCCTCAGAGACACTTGGAGAATGAGATCCAGCTGAGGGTGGGACCAGCGATGGTCCAGGCTTGGCTTCGATGGGCTGGGGGACAGAAATTTGGCCCGGCAGGGCCTGGGCGGAGCCAAGGGCGGGTCTAAGTGAGTGGGCGGGGCTTGGGTTTTAGCATCCGCCGCCTTCACCCCAGCACAACGTCAGTCTTTGCTCCCCTCCTCCCGGCTGCCGGAGTGCTCAACACCTTTTGCCCCGGGGGTGATATAGGCGGATGGGTAATTTGGTTCTACTTGGAAAGAGAAGATGGGAGTCAAGGACCCACCTGGACGTGGCGAAGACCCAGAGCGGGAAAAAGCACTTAAGTTTCCGGGCAGCAGGGGCTGAAGTCTATGCGGGCGCTACGATGTCCCCTGTCCCCCGAGTCCCGCAGATCAACAAAGTCGGCGGCTAAGTATAGCACCGGTGGCGGTAACCCGACACCTCTCTTCCACAACAACAGACACCGGAGTGGGGGGAGCGGGACTGTGGGCTGTAACTCCCCTTCCCAGTGACTGCGCGGTCTTTCTCGAGGACCTTCTTTGTCTTCTAGCAAGACCAGAGCTAGAGAAAGGGAATTTTGAGACGTGGTCTCTCCCTTGGGAAGGCCCTCACCGCTATGGCCGGCATCCAGATCAGTAGGCGGAGGGGACCAAAAGGGTTCCGCCCGCAGAGAGGTCCCCACTTGTGCACTCGTTGATTTGCATATAATTTGCATACGGCCAACTGTTGGTGATGTGTACTCCAGCATCTGAGCGGTCTCCACCCCTCTCCTTTCTTTTTACACCCCTTCCCTTCGGTAAGCCTTGCCCAGATGCAGGGCTCTCTCCCTGACATCCTCAGGGGCCAGTCCCGCCCCTCCACAGACCCTCAGTCCCCTGACCTCTCAGACTCAGGTGACCCCATGTTTATAAACACTAACCTTTCCCCTCACTTTCCTGGGCTTGCCTATAAATAACCAACTCTGTGTTTTCGATGTCCCCTGGGAGGTAATGGGAGAAGGGACCAGTGAGGAATCAGTCAGCAGCTCTGGGAAGCGCTTTCTGGCAGCATGAACGTCTGTGGGTGGCAGGGTTCCTCCCCCAGAGTGCCCAGAGGACCTAGGGGGTCCAGAAACCAGGATTAAAGAGATGTGCCTGCTACCTGCTGTGTCTGATTAGCGTAAAAGGTTAGATTTATCCCAGGGCCTAGACCTGGTCTGGCTCATTAATTCAGTCCAATCTTTGTTCCCTCATCTATTCAGGTTGCCAGCCAAATAAAGAATTTCCTTCATCTAGAATACTGCTTCCTCCAGAAATCCTTTCTGTAGACCAAAAAGGAAGACAAGCTATGTCCAAGGTTGAGGGAGGGAGGTGAAAAGAGGGGCATCCCAAGGAGTTCCCTGGTGGCCTAGGGGTTATGATTTAGGCATTCACTGTGGTGGCCCTGGTTCAATCCCTGGTTAGGGAACTGAGATCCCACAAACCAGAACATAAGCAAAAAAGAAGAGAGGCAGTCCAAAAAACCAGACTACTTGTCAGCAAACACAGCAAATCAAGACAAGTTCTTTCATCCCCTTCCAATGAGACTGGCCCCCATAAGCTCTCCAAGATTAGAAATCAGGAGTCACTCTGCTGTTTTACATTATTGTGAAAAACAGCATCTCACCTACATATCATGTTGCCTCTCCCCCTACAGGGTCCTGAGCACTGGAACTGAGTTGCTGGAACTGAAGATACTATACTGTCTGGGACAACTAGTCATGAAGGGACACTCCCTGTTACAAGATCTGCTGGTATCAGTATTTTGTCCTCTGTCTATCCTCTGGCTTTGGGAATTGCTTCTCCCATTGCGAGACTTGGCTTCAAGAAAGGCTTCAAGAGACGGAGTCAAATCTAGTAATTGAGCAGTGGTCTGGAGTGAAGCAGACCTGGAGAAGGAAATGGCAATCCACTCCAGTACTATCGCCTGGAAAATCCCATGGACAGAGGAGCCTGGTAGGCCACAGTCCATGGGGTTGCAAAGAGTCAGACACGACTGAGCGACCTCACTTTCACTTTCACTTTCTGGAGTGAAGCAGACAGTCCTCCATGAGCACATGGCCATTTAATGCTGGAGTTGGGACCTAGACTCTCTACTCTGGGAATCTCTTCTTGTTCCTCAGGTGAGTCTCCATGCTCACTTGAACGGATCAATAAGGAGATACTCCCCAAGGCCAGGGATTTTGAATGCAGGACCAAACCCAGTGGGGAAGCACTGTTCCACTGGATCCTTGTTCCAGCCTGGATCCTTGATTTCTCTCTGGATTCAAGGATTCCCTTTTTCATGAGAAGAGCTCTGGCCCAAGCATCCTGGGCAGATGTTAGTGTTCTGAGCCTAGAGGAGACATCCAGAAATAGATGCGGAGTTCAATTCAGTCACTCAGTCGTGTCTAACTCTTTGTGACCGCATGGACTGCAGCACGCCGGCTCTCTGTCCATTACCAGCTCCCAGAACTTGCTCAAACTCATGTCCATCAAGTTGGAGATGCCATCCAACCATCTCATCCTCTGTTGTCCCCTTCTCCTACCTTCAATCTTTCCCAGCATCAGGGTCTTTTCCAATGAGTTAGTTGTTTGAATCAGGTAGCCAAAGTATTGGAACTTTAGCTTCAGCATCAGTCCTTCCAATGAATATTCAGGATTGATTACCTTTAGGATTGACTGGTTTGATCTCTTTGCAGTTCAAGGGGCTCTCAAGAGTCTTCTCCAATACCACAGTTCAAAAGCATCAATTCTTTGGCACTCAGCTTTCCTTATGGTCCATCTCTCACATCCGTACAGGACTACTGGAAAAACCATAGCTTTGACTACACAGACCTTTGTCAGTAAAGTAATGTCTCTGCTTTTAATATGCTGTCTAGGTTGGTCATAGCTTTTCCTCTAAGGAGCAAGTGTTTTTGAATTTCATGGCTGCAGTTACTATCTGCAGTGATTTTGGAGTCCAAGAAAATAAAGTCTGTCACTGTTTCCGTTGTTTCCCCATCTATTTGCCATGAAGTGATGGGACCGGATGCCATGATCTTAGTTTTTTGAATGTTGAGTTTTAAGCCAGCTTTTTCACTCTCCTCTTTCACTTTCATCAAGAGGCTCTTTAGTTCCTCTTCACTTTCCTCTTCACTTCACCCATAAGGGTGGTGTCATCTGCATATCTGAGGTTATTATATAGATGGGGAAGTGTCACATTTTTGAGCAGCTGTGTGGGAGAGGCACAAGGGGTGTGGGATTTGATCGTATAAAAGAGAAACCCGCCCTCCTTCTCCCCTGGTGGTTGTCATTAGAGACCAGCTTTCCTGCCCCGGAGAAGGTCGAGGTAAGGGGCACACCAACCTCCTCCTGGGCACTGGGTTGGAAAACAGTTTCTGAAATGGAAAGTTTGGGGTGTTAATGGTAGAGTCATAGCAATCATTAGGAAAAGTTTCAGGACACCTTTTATCTGTCTTTTCAAAACACTATAACAAAATACCACAGACTGGGTAAATTATCAATAACAAGCACTTCTTTTTAACAGTTCTGGAGGCTGAAAGTTTGAGACCTGAGTGCTAGCCTGGTCAGATGAGGGCCTTTTCCTGGTTCATAGCCAGCACCTCCCCCTGGGTCCTCACAGGTTGGAAGCTGCCGGGGAGCCCTGTGGGGTCTCTTTTATAAGAATAGCAATCCCAATTGTGAGGGCTTATGAACTAATAATCTCCCAGAGGCCCCACATTCTAATATCATGACACCAGGCATTAGAGTTCCAGCGTATGAATGTTGGGGAGACTACTTCAAATTATATGGAGAGGTTTGGGATACTTAGGGAGGTTTCAGGCCATTGGGAAAATTGGGGATTTCTGGGGAAGAATTTGGAGCCACAACCCCAGTATGAAATGTTCATCACAGGCCTGGATGAGGGGAAACTGAAAAGAAGAGTGTCTTGAGCAGGATGAAGGAAGGACAGAAGGGCAGCAGTTGGGAGATGAAATCAGGGGTATCCCAGAGAGTTCCCTGGTGGCCTAGTGGTTAGGGTTTTGTGCTTTTTATGCCAAGTTCAGTTCAGTTCAGTTTAGTCACTCAGTTATGTCCAACTCTTTGCGACTCCATGAACCACAGCATGCCAGGCCTCCCTGTCCATCACCAACTCCCAGAGTCCACCCAAATCCATGTCCATTGAGTCGGTGATGCCATCCAACCATCGAATCCTCTGTTGTCCCCTTCTCCTCCTGCCCTCAATCTTTCCCAGCATCAGGGTCTTTTCAAATGAGTCAGCTCTTCGCATCAGGTGGCCAAAAATTGGGAGTTTCAGCTTCAACATCAATCCTACCAATGAACACCCAGGACTGATCTCCTTTAGGATGGACTGGTTGAATCTCCTTGCAGTCCAAGGAACTCTCAAGAGTCTTCTCCAACACCACAGTTCAATAGCATCGATTCTTTGGCACTCAGCTTTCTTTATGGTCCAACTCTCACATTCATACATGACCACTGGAAAAACCATAGCCTTGACTAGATGGACCTTTGTTGACAAAGTAATGTCTCTGTTTTTTAATATGCTGTCTTGGTTGGTCATAACTTTCCTTCCAAGGAGCAAGCATCTTTTAATTTCATGGCTGCAATCACCATCGGCAGTGATTTTGGAGTTCAGAAAATTAAAGTCAGCCAAGGCCCAGGTTTAATCCCTTGCTGGGGAACTAAATGCCGCATACAATAGAGCATGGCTGAGAAAAAAAGAAGAAAAAGAGTAGCAGTCTAAAAAATTCAGATTGCTAGTCAGGCAAACACAGCAAACCAAGACAAGTTCTTTTGTCCTTTTCCAGTGAGACTGGCCTCCCAAAGCACTCCAAGAGTAGAAATCAGAAGTCACTCTGCTGTTCTCCATTATTGTGAAAAACAGCATCTCACCTACATAAGCTGATGCCTCTCTCCCCAGAGGGTCCTGAGCCACTGACAGTTGCTGGAACAAAAGATACTTACTGTTTGGACAGCTAGGCCTGCAGGGACAGAACACAGGACCAGATCCACTGGTCTCATAGTTTAGGGTGTTAATGGTAGAGTCATAGAAATCATTGGAAAAGTTTCAGGGAGCCTTTTATCTTTATCTGTTCAGGGTGCTATAACAAAATACGACACATTAGATAACTTATCAGCAACAGACATTTACTTCCAACGGTTCAGGAGGCTTAAGTCTCAGATCTGTGTCACATCTGGTCGGATGAGGGCACTTTCCCTGGTTCATAGCCAATACCTTCCCATTTGGGTTCTCACAGGTGGAAGCTGCTAGGGAGCTCTGTGGGGTTTCTTTTATAAGAACAGCAATCCCAGTCATGAGGGCTCATGAACTAATGGTCTCCTAAAGGCCTCACCTGCTAATACCATCACATCAGGCATTGGAGTTCCAGCATATGAATTTCAGGGAGACACATTCAGACTATTGCATATTTGATGGAGAACTTTGGGATATTTAGGGAGGTTTGAGGCCACTGGGAAATTTGGGACTTTCTAGGGAGGGATTTGGAGCCACACCCCCAATAGGGAATGTTCATCACTGGCCTGGATGAGGGGAAACCAACAAGAGAGGTGCCCTGAGCAGGATGAAGGGAGGACAGAAGGGCAGCAGCTGGGAAAGGAAAAGGGGTTGCCAGTGCCTCCACATCCTGACCTCCCAAGCCCTCCCTGCCACTCTGGCCCCCACACCATTGCCCCCAAACTGGTCACTAAGCCATCAATCCACCTGCTCTGCAGGTGTCTCCATTATTAGTGACACCCAGAAAGCCTCTCAGACTTATAGCAAACATTCCAGGAGGCCTCATGTGTGTCTGGCCTTGGGCTGAGCCTTGGGCTGACCCACAGAGTGGGTCATATCTAGCCCTCAAGGAACTCACAGGTCAGGAGGGGAGGCAGACTCGGAAGGCAGCACAGTATGACTAGCACAGTGACAGAGGAAAGCGCAGGGGATTCAGGAGGCCAGAGGAGTCGGAGGGCTTCCTGGGGGAGGTGGCCCCTGAGCTACTCCTGGAAGAGTGGGTAGCAGGAGAAGGGCAGCCCCAGCACGTGGAGGGAAGCAGCAGTGCCTCATCTGGGACTTCGTGCTGTGCCATCCATGTGAAGCAGGTGTGGCGGGGCACGAGGCTGAAGAGGTCCTGGAGGACCAGGTCACAGAGGGCTTCAAATGCCAGCGCCAGGAGGTTTGACTCTGTCCTGAGGGTAGGAGGGAAGTTTTGCTTTGTTTTATTGCCTTCTTTTTATCTTTCTTATAGTATTCTCATCCCTTCCCTCATATTTTTCATGTCTGTATTTTGAGATATTTCTCAAAGCAGGTTTGGCACAGAGGGTTCTGAAGCAGGTGAGGAACATGACCAGCTGTGCTCCAGACTCATTGCTGTCCCTGCTCCAGGGGAGCGTGGAGTTGCAGGGGCCACAGTGGAGGCAGGGAGACCAGGGAGGAGCCAGGGGCTGACTGGAGCCCTGGTGGGGGAGGTGGCAATGGGGAAATGGAAGGACCATTGAGATGGACCCATACTGTGCACACATTAGTTGGCAACTAATTTACTGTTTGATAAATGACTAAATGAATGAAATCCCAAGTAACCATCTAGGGTGACTGGATGAATAACAGGTAGTAGATTACATGAGACTCTTCTGGTGCCGAGTTCAGAGGACGCACCCTGAGCTGGATGAAGTCTTAAGAAAACTTCATCACGAGGATCCCAGGGTATTTCTCGGTACCCAAAGGCTAGAAGTGAAGTCTCTAAAAACCCAAGGAAGTGCTTTACTTCACCTGTGCCTTGGTGTCTTTGCTCTTCAGCCCTCCCTGCCTCTTTGCCTGGAACCTCTTCTCTCCCTGAATTCAATATACTTGTGACTCTCAAATGTCTCTTGTTATTCTGCTCCCTCTCAGACATCTGCCCTGGAGAGTCCACACGTGCCAAACTGAACTCACCACATCCCCTCAAAACTGATCCTCTACTCAATACATTTTTTTTTATTGAACATCTACTATGTGTTGGGATGAGAAAGGTAAACTTACAATTCTATTCTGTTTTCTTCTGTATTTCCAACTTAGAGCATGGGAACTTTGTTTTCCTTGAGTGTTTCCAAGAGTGCTTGCCTTCATTTCCCCCATCTCATCCCCTAAACTGTACAGATACAAAGTCCAGTCAATTCTACCTAGTAACAGTGGGTGCACTCTCAGTGCCCATACCTTAGTCTGACCACATGATTCAGTGTCCTCAGTCTGACTTCACCATTCCCTGTCCTGAAATCTTTTATTGCTGTGCTTCTGCAAGGCAGAGATGTGGACAGAAACAAGGCAATGGAGAGTCAGTGAGAGATACAGTTGGCTTCTGGTTTTCACTACATGAACATTTTGCTGTGGGCCACAAAATCTCAGGGGGATGTAAACATTTATTCTCATGCTCCTGGGTCTTCACGGAGAAGGCAATGGCACCCCATTCCAGAACTCTTGCCTGGAGGATCCCATGGACCCAGGAGCCTGGTAGGCTGCAGTCCATGTGGTTGCTGGGAGTCGGACATGACTGAGCGTCTTCACTTCCACTTTTCACTTTCATGCATTGGAGAAGGGAATGGAAACCCACTCCAGTGTTCTTACCTGGAGAATCCCAGGGACTGGGGAGCCTGGTGGGCTGCTATCTTTGGGGTCGCACAGAGTCAGACACAACTGAAGTGACTTAGCAGCAGCAGCAGCAGCCTGGGTCTTCAGGTTGACTATAGATGGGCTAAGGTGAGCTTGGATAGGCAGCTCTGCCTCAGGCTGCCAGTCTTCCTCAGCAGGCCGCCTCCTTGTTGTGGGCTGGACCCAGATGTGCTCCTCTGGGGTCCAGACTGGAGGAACAGTTCTAGGCCATGTTGTGATGGTCTCTGACCCCAAAAGGAGACCTTCTCTTTTGATTTGGGTTCACCCTAAAGCAGACCTAGAGGCAAGCACTTGGGTAAACTAAATAGATTTGTAAGGTGATCTCAGGAATTACAAGTGAAGGAGTGGAAAAGTGAGATAGAGAAGAGAGACAAGTACCCCTGCCAAAAGTGTGTGACCACTGTGGTCAACTATGCCTCTCTGGAAACCCTCTGTGGACTAGGGAATCTGATGTTCCACCCTCATTTGGTGAGAGTTGTGCCTGGGATCATTAAATTTCCTGCACTTTGGGGCTGCCCTGAGCAAGTTCCCAGGATGATGGAGAAAGGCTTGGACACAGGAATATACGGAGCACTAGGGGTGGGAAGCTGCCAGATGCTTGAGAATTATTCATTGCTCCTGGGTTTCAATCTGAAGATGAGCTGAGGCAACACTGTGAATTGACTGTCACTGGCAGTCTCCTTTATACCACATCCCTCTATGAAATCACAGGAAAGATTCAGAGTTTCTTGCTTGAGTTATGTGTCCATCTGTGAGTCAATCACAGTGGCCAGGGCATTGAGCACCTGTTTGGGGTCATGTGTTCCCCTCAAGAGTTGCAAATTGAAGAAAATCCCACAGAATCCATGGACTGCATTCTCCACAAAGAGAGGACCTATCATAGATGATCAGGCATCTTTGGTAGATTTCAAGAGACCACAAGAGTTCAAGTAGTTCTTAGCCTACTACATACTCTGCCCACTAACATTCTATCCTGGAATTAAGGAGCAGAACCTCATGCTTTACATGCCACTGCGATGCCATTTTTCAATTCTACCTACTTCATATCTCCTCTGGACAGCTCATCACTTAAACCCACTCCTGGTGCAAATGTGTTTCCATCAGGCTCTTTGGCTTCTTGTAACATGCATCACGTGCTACGTGAAATTCCTCACTCCAGCTCCGTCTCCACCTTAAAAGAGTTTAAAAAGCAGGGATATGGGTTTTGTAGTTTTTTCTGTTCATAATTTTATCCTCAGCACCTGACACAAGATGCTCAAGAGTTTTCTGTTGAATGAAGAGTAACCAGGTTTTGAGGGAGGGAAGATAAGGAGTTCAGTTTGGGACATGTTGAATTTGCCAGAAGCTGCTGTTAACTCCATTGCCCAGAGACGCTCACACCTCAATTTAAACTGTGAATTGGCAGTGACAGGATCTTCCATTGGGAGACTCATAAAATTATAGCCACAGAACATCCCAGTGTCCTAGGATCATGGAACTTTCCAAATTAAAGCCCCTCAAAGAGCCAGAGATTACGGAGCAGGGTGCTAAAACTGAGCGAGACTGGGGCCGGGTGCACAACCACCCTCAAATTGGTGTAAAATCGACGTGAAGGCACAGATCCATTTTTGGAGGGGAAGTTTCAGCTTTCATCAGATTTCAAAGATTAAAAACCACTAATTGCATTATGGTTCTTATAAAAGAAGAAAAACAGAAATACCTGCGAATCTGCTGGTGTGTGTCTCGAATACCTCTGCAAGGATGACAGGAAATGGAAACACTGGGACCTCTGGGGAGAGGAGATGGGGATGAGAAATCAGTGAGAGAAGGGCATTTCACAGCACGCTTTGTGGACTATGCATTTTGAACAAGGTAAACGTATTACCTTTCTGAAAATTAAGTTAAGACTTTATCATATTAAAATTAAAGGTATGACATGAGTGGTGGTAGAGAGGTTAGGACTCTGGACTTTCATGGCCAAGGACCTGGGTTTGATCCAGTTTGGGGAACTAAGATCCCACAATGCATGGTGCCGCCAAAAAAATAATAATAAAGTTATGATTGATCCTGTTAGTGAGCAGAGACGTAAGTTAACAACTAGGTAGTGTTTGTGGCCACCAGTTAAATGGAAATTAAAAGAGATTAACATTGCAAGTGTTGGCAAAGACATAGAGAAACGGGCACTTTTATCCACTCTTGGTGGGAGGGTGAAGAGGGACGTTTTGGATGGCACCTTGGCAGTGGCTACCTAAAGGAACACTATTTGGGGCTTCCCTGCTGGCTCAGTGGTAAAGAATCTGCCTGCTAAATCAGGAGACACAGGTCAACCCCTGATCCAGGAAGATCCCACAGAGTAGCTAAGCCTGATTGCCAGAACTATTGATCCTGTGTTCTAGAACTCAGGAACTGCAAGCACTGAAGCTGCGCACCCTAGAGCTGGTGCTCTGCAACAAGAGAAGCCGCCACAGTGGGAAGCCTGAGCACTGGAACAGAGTAGCCCCTTCTCTCAGCAACTAGAGAAAAGCCCACACAGCAATGCAGATGGCATAGTCAAAAGGAAAGCATAGTAAAAAAAAAAAAAAAAATATATATATATATATATATATATGAACTGTATTCAGTTCCTTGAAATATCATATTTTTTATATCTTCTCTGTGAAATTATGCAGACAATAGAAAAGGATTTATACACATGGATAAATCACTGTGATCAAATGTGTAACATCAAAAACTAGGAAAAAAATTCTCTCTCCATCAATAAGGAAAGGGTTAAATAAATTATGGATTAACTCTACTATGAAATTCCATGTTACCATTATAATGAGCAAGGTAGATATGAACGTAGGACATGGAAGACTATAGTCAACATTTTTCTGGGAAAAGGCTGTAGAACATGTACGTGCAAGCACGTTTCCTTTCTTTTGAAGAGTGGCAGTAAAACACCCAAATGCACACAATATTGTAAAACAATTATTCTTCAATTAAAAAGAAATAAAGTACAATGCTTAAAAAAAAAGTCGATTAAAAAAACCACCCCCCAGACTCTTCAATAAATGGTGCTGGGGAAACCGAACAACTACATGTAAAAGAATGAAATTAGACACTTCCTAACACCACACACAAATACAAACTCAAAATGGATTAGAGACCTAAACATAAAACCAGAAACTGTAAAGCTCTTAGAGGAAAACATAGGCAGAACACTCGATGACATAAATCAAAGCAAGATCCTCAGTGACCCACCTCCTGGAGTAACAGAAATAAAATCAAAAGTAAACAAGTGGGACCTGATTAAACTTCAAAGCTTTTGCACAGCAAAGGAAAGTAAGCAAGGTGAAAAGACAACTCTCAGAGTGGGAGAAAATAAGAGCAAATGAAACAACTGACAAAGGATTAATTTCCAAAATATACAAGCAGCTCATACAACTCAATACCAGAAAACAAACAACCCAATCAAAAAGTGGGCAAAAGACCTAAACAGACATTTCTCCAAAGAAGATATACAGATGGCTAACAAACACATGAAAAGATGCTCAACATCGCTCATTATTAGAGAAATGCAAATCAAAAGCACAATGAGATATCACTGCACACTGGTCAGAAGAGCAAACATCCAAAAGTCTACAAACAATAAATTCTGGAGAGGGTGTGGAGAAAAGGGGACGCTCTTGCACTGTTATTGGGAATGTGAATTGATAGAGCCACTATGGAGGACGGTATGGAGATTCCTTAAAATACTAGGAAAAAAACCACCATGTGACCCAGCAATCCCACTCTTAGGCATATACCCCGAGGAAATCCAAATTGAAAAAGACACATGTACCCCAATGTTCATTGCAGCACTATTTATAATAGCTAGAATGTGGAAGCAACATAGATGTCCACTGACAGATGAATGGATAAAGAAGTGTGGTTCATATACACCATGGAATATTTCTCAGCCATAAAAAGGAACACATTTGAGTCAGTTCTGAAGAGGTGGATGAACCTAGAACCTATTATACAGAGCAAAGTAAGTCAGAAAGAGAAAGACAAATATCGTATTCTAATGCATATATACGGAATCCAGAAAAATGGTACTGAAGAATTTATTTACAGGGCAGCAGTGGAGAAACAGACATAGAGAGTAGACTTATAGACCTGGGGAGAGAGGAGGAGAGGGTGAGATGTATAGAAAGAGTAACATGGAAACTTATATTACCATATGTAAAATAGCCAACGGGAATTTGCTGTATGACTCAGGAAACTCAAACAGGGGCTCGGTGTCAACCTAGAGGGGTGGGATGGGGAAGGGGATGGGAGGGAGGTTCAAAAGGGGCGGGGATGTATGTACACCTATAACTGATTCATGTTGAGAGTAGACAGAAAACACAAAATTCTGTAAAGCAATTATTCTTCTATAAAGAATAAATTAATTTAAGAAAAAACACCCCTCAAAAAAGATCCTGCTGGTCACAACTAAGACCTGGTGTAGCCAAATAAATGAATGAATTAATAAAATTTATTAATAAATTTTAATAAAGTTAATAAAATCAATAAGTTAGTAAGGTTAATAAGATAAAAATGAGTTAATAAAAATTTCTTTAAGAAAGTAAAAGAAGATAAAACAAAAAAAATAGGCTGTACAGACTACTGTGTCTATCTATATTTAATATTATATTACTGGCAGTGCATCAAAAAAGGTCTTAAATGGTACCATTAGCACAAGAGCAGCAGGCAGGGGTAAAAGTGAGAAGAGGGACGTGGAGGAAGAGGAAGCAAAGGGGGACTTGGGCTCTGTGATTCATTCATACACAATAAGCACACATTTCTTGGAAATGAAATGAAATGAAAGCACCAAATTGGAAACTGTCTGTTCCAATCTTGACCCAAACCAGGGACGCCTTCTTGGAGCCACTTCAGGCCCTCAGCATGCCCACCACCAGGGTGTAGGGAGCTTCCATGGGGAAGCACTACCCTCTGGACTCACCCCTATCCAGCCCCTCTACCCTCACAACCTGGAGGTCCCTAAGTGAAATCATCTTAGGGTCCCGGTTCCTATTGGCTCAGACGGTAAAGAGTCTGCCTGCAGTGTGGGAGACCTGGGTTCGATCCCTGGGTGGAAAAGATCCCCTGGAGGAGGAAATGGGAACCCACTCCAGTATTCTTGCTTGGAAAACCTAATGGATGGAGGAGCCTGGCAGGCTACAATCCGTGGCATCGCAAAGAGTTGGAAATGACTGAGCGACTTCAATTTCAGTTAGCTGCAGGCATGAGGGAGAGTGGAGGACCCTCTGGATCCACTAGAAATTTCCACCTCTATGACTCATGACCCCCTGTCTGGTCCATAAGACATTCCTTCTTGATATCTCTGAACCACACCTCCCTGCTGATTCGTCCATCCTGATGCAGCCTGCTCACCTGGCCCACAACCCAGTGCCAGTCCCTCACTTCCTCCAGTTCTCCTGGCCTCAGGATCCCCCGGCATACCCTCCTCTGGGGTTGTGTTGAGAGGGAAATGGACCTGAGCAGACTCACCTTCAGAGAGAACACCCCTTCACTATTCCAACCCCAAGATCTGGGCAACAGATTGACAGCGCTGACCAAGGCGGTGTCTCAACTGCAAAGTGAGGTAGCAGGTATGCAGCAGGCTCTGGGGGAGGCAGGGCCACACTGGCCGCCAAATGAGCCAGCATCCTCACTCGCTCCATCACCCAAGTGCACAACAGCTTCCAGAACCTGGGACCCCCAATCCTGAGACCCCGGAGCAATGCCAGGGTTGGTGGGGTCCCAGGGGTCCTCAGAAACTGGGTTTCTGGACACTAGAGGGGAGGGGCTCAGGCTCCAGCTTCTGGGGAATCTGGATACTCCTCCCCAGCTCACATATTAGTGTACTGGGAGCAAGAATCAGAGGGGGCTGGGGACCTGCCCCAGGAGGCAGATCTCGATGCCCAGCAGGGTCTTCCAGGGGCCTGATGCAGGGGGAGGGTCCCTTTTTCTGTTGCTGACTAGAGCAGCCTAGATAGCTGAGGGCAGGGGTCACTTCATAGGAACCACTGCTGCTTTTCTTGCCTCAATAAAGTCTCTGCTCTGGAGCACAAATGTCTCCAGTTCAGTTCAGTTCAGTTGCTTAATCATGTCCAACTCTTTGTGACCCCATGAATCGCAGCACACCAGGCCTCCCTGTCCATTATCAACTCCCGGAGTCTACACAAAACCATGTCCATCGAGTTGGTGATGCCATCCAGCCATCTCATCCTCTGTTGTCCCGTTCTCCTCCTGCCCCCAATCCCTCCCAGCATTAGGGCCTTTTCCAATGAGTCAACTCTTCACATGAGGTGGCTGAAGTATTGGAATTTCAGCTCAACATCAGTCCTTTCAAAGAACACCCAGGACTGATCTCCTTTAGGATGGACTGGTTGGATCTTCTTGCAGTCCAAGGGACTCTCAAGAGTCTTCTCCAACACCACAATTCAAAAGCATCAATTCTTCAGTGCTCAGCTTTCTTCACAGTCCAACTCTCACATCCATACATGACCATTGGAAAAACCATAGCATTGACTACACGGACCTTTGTTGGCAAAGCAATGTCTCTGCTTTTTAATATGCTCTCTAGGTTGGTCATAACTTTCCTTCCAAGGAGTAAATGTCTTTTAATTTCATGGCTGCAGTCACCATCTGCAGTGATTTTGGAGCCCCTCAAAAAAAGTCTGACACTGTTTCCACTGTTTCCCCATCTATTTCCCATGAAGTGATGGGACCAGATTCCATGATCTTAGTTTTCTGAATGTTGAGCTTGAAGCCAACTTTTTAACTCTCCTCCTTCACTTTCATTCAGAGTGTGTTAATCTCTGTCTCATGATGTTTTGAGATTGCCAATCCTGAAATGAACCCTGGTGGGAGAGGACACACAGAAATGGCTTGCTCTGGGGACCTGATGTCCTGGGCTTAGGATCCTACTTTGAGCTCCTTCAGAAGTTTGATTGAACTGAGATGGGGGGGTCGGGGGTGGGGGGTGGGGGCAGGGGTCCTGGTTTGAAAACCACCTCTCTGACTTCCTTCCTTGGCTCCGCATTTCTTGCCAGACAAACGGCTGAGGAAGCCATCTGTCCCCCTTCCTGCCTTCCGGGCTGTTGTGAGGAACCTGTGTTTATTAAAGCATCTGGGGTTGCAGGCTATGGTGTGTGACAAGGGTCTGCACCTGGACCATGTCTAAAAGTGATCAAGAAGTCATTCATTTGAGTCCCTGAGTCCCATAAAACCAAAGCAGGGCAGAGAGTCCAGTCTCATGAAACAAAGCAGTCACGAAATTTGATGTCACCATACTGCAGCACTGTTTAATGGAGCAGCCATCACAGCACTACCCTTGCTTGTTCCCAGGAGTCCCCACCACAGAGCGGGGCTCCCTCCACCCTACCATGGGCTCAAATCCCCCAATATCCTGGCTGGAGACATGGCTGCTAGGTCTGGATCTGAAACCACCTTCTTGCTTCTCCAAGCTCTTTGAAGCCTCCCTTCTTCCTTTGGAGGTCACATGTTCCCAGGACTCCTAAGTAGCAGGCACTGAATGTTCAGAGCCCAGCTCCTAAGAGCTGGAACCCCCAAGAGGCCAAGAGCAGGGTCTTCCAGGACAGCAGAGAGAAGGCCCCCTTGGAGAGTGAGTCTCCCTGCCCTCCTACTGCAGAGAGAAGAAAAGATAGTGAATGGTCAGCAGGGCCATGGGGGAGTCAAAGAGCCGAGGGAGGGACCCGAGGGTGACTCACTTGGCACAAACTCACAGCTTGGCCTCTTCTTCTCTGCAAAAGACACCACAGTGAGGCCCCCAGGTAGACAGACCCTCACACTCCAAACTTCCCTTCCCACCAGGCCCTGGTACAACTATTCCCAATTCAATCCATCTTCCCCTTCTCCCAAATATACTTCTGACTTCCCTTCCTCCTCCTTCTTCTAGTAAGTCTTCCCTTTTTGCCTTTCCATCCCTGCCCCACCCTGGGCCTGTCACTCTGTCCTGCCTCAGCGCTGGGAAATAGCACATGTGCATCCCATCAACCCACTACGCCCACCTCCTCCTGGGATCTGAAGCAGCGCTCCTGCCACTTTCCTCTGCTTATTGCCCTCCTTAACCAGGTTCTTTTGGTCTATTAGACTGTGTAGCAGAAGGAAAATTTTGAGAACATTTGGAGAATCATCTAAGAATATTCACACATGCAGAAAGCACTTATCTGACTGCCCCTGAGCTGGCAGAACCTGAGTCACAAAGAAAAATATCTCCAACTAGCTTCTGGCCTTCAACTTCCTCATTAATGACGTGGGTCTCTTGAAGGCCCTGGGGACTGAAATCAACTGGGGACCTCCTGGCAGTTCTGCTTCCCTCATGCATGGCTCACCACCCAGATAGGCGCAGTTAAAGTGGCTGCACATCTGATCACTGCTGGCGAGAGTCATCAGGCTTTTGTTTCCATCCTTGGAGAAATTCCTCACCACGAAGACTTCATATGGGGGGATCAGCACCTCACGCTCCTCAGGAAAGACAGACAGGGCCTGGATGGGGGCTCCAGAGCAAGTCCTTAGAGAGAAGAAGGTGGCACTACCAAATCCACGGGCCACTGCCTCATCCAGCGAGCTGGAGGCAAACTGGCCCAAGCGGATAGAGTCCCCCACACTCTTGGGTACAAAGTGAATCCTGCGCACGCCACGGAACACCTCTTGCCCGGGTTCCCTGCTGCAGCCCCCACCACCCCGCAGCAGCTGCAGGGCCCGGGTCAGGTAGAAATGCAGGGCCTTGAAAGGGAAGTGCTTCATGTAGGACTCCCAGGAGCCACCGCCAGTCCGCACAGCCTGGTTCAGCTCCCGGTACAAAGTGTTGGATGAGTTGGTGTAGACCATGATGGCGATTCCGTGCTGGCTTCTGAAGCCAGGAGGCAGAGTGACCCCTGGACGTTTTTGTTCCCAGGCCTTCTGGGCTGTCTCCCAGGACTCCCGCAACCGAGTATGGTTGGCCATCTCCTTCTCTAACAGAAGCACTGCTTTCTCCTCCATCTCCTCCGAGCAGCCCACATAAGCATCATCGAATGTATCTGGAGCCAGGCTCAAGTACTGGATGGTAACACCCTGGGCATATGGAGGTAAGGAAGAAAGGGGCCACACAGAAAAGTGTATAAGTTCAGGGTACTGGACTAAGGTCCTGGACACAGATTATTTCAGAAACCCAGAATCTCATTTCTATGCTCAAATATCTGAAGTCTGATATTTGGGTTTAAATAACAGGCAATGAAGTCAGAGAGACATTGGTTCAAATCCTGAATTCACCACCTACTGCCTGTAAGATCTTGGCCAAGTCTCTTAACTTTTCTGGGCTTCAGGTCCTCCACTTATAAAGTCAGTATACTTCCAACCTCACAGGGTTATTGTCAGGACTGCATATAGATCCTAACTAACTAAAAGGGGTCATCTGTCATTAGAGAGGTTCCTGCACTTGGTGGAATGTGGCGCTGGGTGACTTCCAAGCACCATTCTGGCTTTAAGACTGTGTGTGCATGACATAAAAATATGCCCTCAATCTCCAATGACCTGGCCCCATGCCCAGCCTGACTCTTTCCCTCTCCCACACAGGTATGTAGACACCACACCAGGGCCCTGTCAGCTCTGAGACTCAGTCCTCTCCTGCTCTAGAAGCCTGCATCCTCCTGGGGTGGGAGTGGGGAGGAGGTCAAGCCCTGGTCTGGGAGGGGCTGCAGGAGGGTCGTACACTTAGGTAACCCTAAGGAGAGTGTGCAGGCTGGGCCCTGGGTGGGAGATGGGAAGTGAGAGGAGGAAGCTGGAGGTTGTCCAAGCGAGGAGGGTATGAAGGCAGGAGGGTCACAAGAGGAACTGTGGAGCGGAGGTGGGGTTCTGGGAGATGGAGTGGGAACTTGGGGCTCCCTGAGGGTGTGGAGGTTCCTGAGAGGAAGCGGGTTCAGAGGATGACATCTTAGAGAAGCGTCCCTGGGAGGGATCTTTGAGGAGTCAGGCCCTGGGTTTCCCCCCCTCCACAAGTATTCCCTTTGCTGCAGCAGAAGGCTCTCCCCAGTTACCTGCCCAGGGTCATAATGGCGGACACCACTGCCAAGGGTGTAGAGGCTGAGGCAGCTGAGGCTTATCAGCAGAGTGGCCTGTATCATTCTTGATGGATTCTTGGAGGGTGAGATCCAGATGAAGGTGGGACCAGCCATGATGGTCTTTCTTGGCTTCAGTGGGCTGGGGGACAGAGACTTGGAGCCTTTCTTCTCTGGTGTGAGGGATCCCTGGTCCAGGACTTGGCCCGGCAGTGCATGGGCTGGTCCAAGGGCACGTCTAAGTGAGTGGACTCAGCTTGGATTATATCATCCCCCACTTCCACCCCAGCACAACCATAGACTGTGTTCCCCGCCTCCTGATTCCTCGGGTTCTCAGAGCCATCTGCCCAGAAATGATAAAGCAGAAGGGTAATAATGGCTCCACTGGAGTGGGAAGGGGGCAGGAGTCAGGGACCCACCTGGAGGCAGCAGAGGCCTATTAGAAGAAGAGCCAATTCTGATTCCACGATGGAACTGTTTCTTTGACTTGCTTTTTGTTGCTTCAGTTTTTATAATCACACATAGAGTCCTGCCTCAGAAACCCTGCCCCTCTGCCTGACTGTTAAACTAAAATACCTCTGTTCAACTCACAGGAAGAGAAGCTGACCTTTCCACCAGTGAATGGCTGCAAAAAAAGGAGAGATTAACACACTTTTTCTACAGGCTGGGCATTTCCTGCAAGATGTTTTGTAAGACTAACAGCCCTTTTTACTTAACTTCCTCACCGCCTCCCCCTCTCTATTCTGCCATTTTACCTTGTTCTTCACCTCCCCCACCCAGCTCTTTTATAAAAGAACCTGGCATACGGACTCCATAAGGTAGTTAGTTTGAGACATTAGTCTGCCATCTTCTCAGTCAACCGACTTTCCAATAAAGTCATATTCCTTGCCTCAACACTTCATTTCTCAGAGTTATTGACCTGTCAGGCGGCAAGCAGAGCGAGCTTGGACTTGATAACAGGTCGAGAGAGGGAAGGAGAACTGAAGCTTCTGGATGGCAGGGGCTGAAGTCTGCACAGGCGCTGCGCTGTGCTGTGAACCGGGAGTCCCGAGGGTCAGCCAAGTCCGAGGCTAACTATAGCATCAACGCGGTAACCCGATACCCATACCTCTCTTCCCCAACAAGAGTCAGCGGGGCGGGGGGAACGGGGCTGAGAGCTGTTACTCCCTTCCCAGGGACTGCGAGGTCTATCTCCAGGATACTTTTCTCCCTGCAAACCAGAGCTAGAGGAGGAGAACTGTGAGATGTGGTCTCTCCATTGGGTGGGCCCTTTCGGCCACGGTTGGAACTCCAAGGCACTAGGCCAGGGGAACCCAGAGGGCTCTGCCTGCTGAGAGGTCACCGCTTCTGCATGTGTTGTTGTTGTCCTTGAGTCACTAAGTCTCTGTGACCCCGGGGACTGCAGCACGCCAGGCCTCCCAGTCCCTCACTATCTCCCAGAGTTTGCCTAAGTTCATGTTCATTGAATCGGTGATACCATCCAACCATCTCATCCTCTGTTGCCCTCCTTTCCTTCTGCCTTCAATCTTCCCCAGGATCAGGGTCTTTTCCAATGAGTTGGCTGTTCACATCAGGTGGCCAAAGTACCGGAGCTTCAGCTTCAGCATCAGTCTTTCCAATGAGTATTCAGGGTTGATTTCCTTTTGGATTGACTAGTTTGATCTCCTTGCTGTCCAAGGGACTCTGAAGAGTCTTCTCCAACACCACAGTTCAAAAACATCAATTCTTTGGCCATCTGCCTTCTTTATGGTCCAACTCTTACATCCATACATAACTACTGGAAAGACCAGAGCTTTAATTATATGGACTTTTGTTGGCAAAGTGATGTCTTTGCTTCTTAATACACTGTCTAGGTTTCTCATGGGCTTCCCTGGTGGCTCAGAAAGTAAAGAATCTGCCCCCAGTGCGGAAGAACTTGGGTTGGGTAGATCCCCTGGAGAAAGGAATGGCAACCTACCTCAGTATTCTTACCTGGAAAATTCCATGCACAGAGGAGCCTGGTGAGCTCCAGTCTGTGGAGTCGCAAACAGTTGGACATGACCGAGAGACTCACACACACACACACACACACGCTAGGTTTGTCATAGCTTTCCATCCAAGAATCAATTGTCTTCTAATTTCATGCCTGCAGTCATCATCTGCAGTGATTTTAGACCCAAGAAGAGAAAATCTGTTGCTGCTTCCACCTTTTCCCCTCCTATTTGCCATGAAGTGATGGGACTGGATGCCATGATATTAGTTTTTTTAATATTGAGTTTTTAAGGTGACCTTTTCACTCTCCTCTTTCATCCTCATCAAGAGGCTCTATAGTTCCTCTTCACTTTCTGCCATTAACGTGGTATCATCTGCATATCTCAGGTTGTTGATGTTTCTCCTGGTAATCCTGATCCCAGCTTGTAAATCATCCGACCCAGCATTTCACATGATGTACTCTGCACAGAGGTTAAATAAACAGGGTGACAATATACAGCCTTGTTGTACTCCTTTCTCAGTTTTGAACCAGTCAGTTGTTTCATACAGTTTATTCCACTTATTTATTTGTATACAATTTGCATATGGCCAACAGTTGGGTGACATGTTGTCCAACATCTGAATGGCCCCCACCCTCCTCCTTTCTGTTTATACCCCTTCCCTCCAGTAAGTTTCCCTTCCCTCCAGATGCAGAGCTCTCTCTCACATCCTCAGGGGCCAGCCTTGTCCCTCTCCAGACCCTCTGTCCCCTGACATCTCAGACTCAGGTGACCCCATGTTTATAAACATTAGCCTTTCCCCTCCCCTCCTTGGGCTTGCCTATAAATACACTAGCTCTGAGTTTTGGATACCTCGCAGGCGGTAATGAGAGAAGGGGCCAGCTGAGTAATCGGTCAGCAGCTCTGGGAGGAGCTTTCTGGTAGCGTGAGCCTCTGGGGGTGGCAGGATTCCTCCTTCAGAGTGGACAAGGACTTCAGAGTGGTCAAGGACAGAAGCTAGTATTTAATAGATGTACTTGCTACTTGCTGTGTCTGAGGTGTGTGTAGAAGGTTAGATTCACTCCAGGGCCTTGTCCTGGTCTGGCTCTTTAATTCAGACCCTTCTTCTTTTCCCTATCCCCTGAGGTTTGCCAGACAAAGAATTTCCTTCACCTAGCATCCTGCTTCCTGTAGACCAAAAAGGAAGACAAGCTGTGTCCAGGGTTGAGAGAGGGAAATGAAAAGAGGGGCATCCCAAGGAGTTCCCTGGTGGCCTAGGGGGGTTATGATTTAGGCATTCACTGCAGTGGCCCAGGTTTAATCCCTGGTCAGGAAGCTGAGATCCCACAAACCAAAGAGCATAAACAAAAAGGAAGAGAGGTAGTCCAAAAGACCAGACTGCTTGTCAAAAACCACAGAAGATCAAGACAAGCTCTTTTGTTCCCTTCCAATGAGACTGGCCCCCCTAAGCTCTCCAAGATTAGAAATCAGGAGTCACTCTCCCGTTCTCCGTTACTGTGAAAACAACATCTCACCTACGTATCCTGATGCCTCTCCCCCTAGAGGGTCCTGAGCACTGACAGTTGCTGGAACAGAAGGGACTATACTATACTGGACAAATAGGCCTGCAGGGACACAACACGGGACCAGACCTGTTGGTATCAGGGTTTTCTCCTCTCTCCATCCTCTGGCTTTGGGAAATTGCTTCACTTATCCTGAGACCTGGCACACCAAGAAAGACCCCAAGAGATGGAGTCAAATCTAGTCATCGAACAATGGTCTGGAGTGAAGTGGAAAGTCCTCCAAGATCACATGGCCAGTCAACGCTGGAGTTGGGACCCAGACTATCTAGTCTGGGATTTCTCCTTGCTCCTCAGGTGAGTCTCCATGCTCATTTGAAAGGATCAATGAGATACTCCCTGAGGCCAGGCATGCTGAATGCAGGACCAAACCCAGTGGGAAGGCACTTGTTCCAGCTTGAATCCTTGATTTGTCTCTGGATTCAGGGATTCCCTTTTCCATGGGAAGAGCTCTGGCCCAGAGAACCCTGAGCAGAGGCTAGTATTCCTGAGCCTAGGGGATATATCCAGAAATAGATGGAAGAGTGTCACATTTCTGAGCAGCTGTGTGGGAGAGGCACAACGGTTGTGGGATTTGACAGTGTAAAAGAGAAACCTGCCCTCCTCCTCCCCCAGTGACTGTCACTGGAGACCAACACCAGCTTCCCCACCACAGAGAAAATCTAGGTAAGGGGCACACTACCCTCCTCCTGGGTACTTGGCAAGAAAAGCTGTTTCTGAAACGGGAAATATGGGCTGTTAGTGGTAGAGTCATAGCAATCATTAGGAAAAGTTTCAGGAAACCTTTTATCTTTGTCTGTTCAGGCTACTGTAACAAAAATACAACAAAGCAGGTAACTTATCAACAACAAACATTTATTTTTAACAGT